>NW_015175379.1:374843-404253 GCF_001447785.1 Gekko japonicus | reverse complement strand
TTGATATTATCCCTGCCAACTTTCACTTGCCTAAAGTTCAGCCTCAACCTGCCTACTCTGCTTTCCGTTGCCTTCTTGCCTTGCCCTTTCAGCCACACACTCTCACGCTGGTTTCAGCAGCTGATCAGTCTATGGACATTGCTGCTGCATTCCCATTTGAGCCCTGTAAAGGAAGCAAGGCCCTGACCTTCAATTCAGACACTGAGGTTGAGCAACACTGTCTGGAAAAGTGTCTAGAACCTTGTCTGAGCCAGTATAGCCATGGGGCCCTTCATTAACAGCCCAGAGCACAGCAAGACTCTCATTTTCACAATCATTGTCAAGGTAGGGGAGGGCTACGGCTCAGTGGAAGAGCCTTCGCTTTGCATGCAGAGAGTCCCAGGTTCAATCCCTGGCATCTCCAGGTAAAGGGTCAGCCAGTAGATGATTTGAAAGACCTCCACCTGAGACCCTGGAGAGCTGCAGCCATTTTGAGTAGACAATACTGACCTTGATGGACTGAAGGTCTAATTCAATATAAGGTAGCTTTATGTGTTCATGAATATGGGGAAATGGCTAGAGTGTGGTCCTAAGACTAAGGAGATGCAGGTCAAATCACTACTCTGTCTTGTAGCTTGGCATTCTCCCACAATTACAACTGATCTCAGGACAGAAGGGATCAATTTCCCAGGAGGAAATGGTAGATTAGGATCACATCCCTGCTGAGCTTCCTCTCCTCCCTAAACTTCATCCTCCAGAGGCAATGTCTCCAAATCTCCATGGATTTCCCAAGCCAGAATCGTCAGCATTACTGGAAAACCTTGGACCGGTCACTTTGTCCTGATTGAAGGTAGCTCACTGAATTGTTTGGAGGACTAAATTAGGGGGAGGGTGTCGTGTATATTGCCCTGAGCTCCTTGGAAGAACTATGAGATTTGGATATCACAAATCAAGGAGATGTCTGGAAGTCAACAATGGAAACTTACCCCTCTCTTGGAATCAGCTTGCCTGGAATCAGATGTGGACTGACTCACATTCAGACAGGGCTGCTAATGCCAGTGAAACAATGAGGCCCCACTACTGTGGTTCTTTCAAAATTAGTATCCTGGGGCACTGAAAGGGGGGAGAAGAACACTCTTGGAAGGGGAAAGGTTGACAGCAAAGATGAGGAACAGGACAGGTTAGGAGAGACTCATCAGAGGCATGATTGCAGAGCACACCTGCATAACAGGCTCAGTGCTCTCATAAGCAAAGTTACCACTTTATGTTGAAGTCAATGCTATGCTTAGGATGGCATGGTAGGCCTCTTACCCTGGCCCTTAACACTCTGGCAACCAAGACCAGAGACTCTAGCCTAGGGGTAAGCAACCTTTTTTTTTGGCCCATGTTCCAAAAAGCAATGCATCACCTGTGAAGATGTTGGTTTGCCAGGAGAGTTTGTGTATATGTGGGTGTGTGTGGGCGGGTTACTTGGTCAGACATGGTTGGAGCAAGGCAAGTCCCAGAAGTGCTGGCAGCTTCTCATGGACTCAGCATTGACTGGTGTTGGCAAAGGTCTGGGAGCTGATGACGGGCCTAATCCACCCCCGTGGTTTTCTTCTGCGCTGCTGGTCTCAGCAGTGCTTAAGTTGCTTGGGCAGCAAGCTGGCCTTGGGTTAGGGTTGCCAACTCCAGGTTGGAAAATTCCTGGAGATTTGGGGGTTCAGCCTGGGGAAGGCAGGGTTTAGGGAGAGGAGGGACCTCAGCAGGGTATAGTGCCAATACAGTCCACCATCCAAAGTCCACCATCCAAACTAGCCATTTTCTCCATGGGAACTGATCTCTGTAGTCTGGAGATCAGTTGTAATTCTGAAAGATCTTCAGGCCCCACCTAGAGGCTGGGAGCTCTATCCTGGATGCCAAGCAAAATGGTCTGTTGTGCCACTGTAGCGTAATGTATGCCATGGCTTTCCTATCACTGCAGTTCCCAACAATTAAACCTTTTTTTTTTACTACAAGAAGACACGATCCCTTTCTAGACCTCTTTCCTCCAGGGCCTGGGAGACCTTCTGAGGTCTCCAAAGCAAAATGTAACCATTAGAAAATTAGAGATCATGGCATCCAGCCTCATCACTCCTTGGCAAATAGAAGGGGAAGTCGTGGAAGTAGTGACAGACTTCACGTTCCAGGGATCCCAGATCACCGCAGACTGTGACAGCAGCCATGAAATTAAAAGACGCCTGCTCCTGGGGAGGAAAGCGATGGTGAACCTAAACAGCATGATAAAAAGTAGAGACATCACCCTGCCAACCAAAGTCTGCATGGTCAAAGCAATGGTATTCCCAGTAGTCATGTATGGCTGCGAGAGTTGGGCTATAAGGAAGGCTGAGCACCGAAAAATAGATTCTTTTGAACTATGGTGCTGGAGAATAGAGAGTCCCTTGGACTGCAAGAAGATCAAATCAGTCCATCCTAAAAGAAATCGACCCTGACTGCTCCCTGGAAGGCCAGATAATGAAACTGAAGCTCAAATACTTTGGCCACCCAATGAGAAGGGAGCAGTCACTGGAGAAGACCCTGATGCTGGGAAAGATTGAAGGTCAAAGAAGACGGGACGGCAAAGGATGAGATGGTTAGACAGTGTCATAGATGCAACAAACATGAAGTTGAGCAAACTTCAGAGGACAGTGGAAGACCGGAAGGCCTGGCGTGATCTGGTCCATGGGGTCGCGAAGAGTCGGACTCGGCTGCACGACTGAACAACAAAAAATCTGCTATAAGGCAAGGAGTGTGCTTTTACTAGGCCAAATACCGTAGTAAGTAAAAGGATGGCTTAAAGAGGGACTTTCTAACATTGGAAGAAGGGGAGAGAACTCTAATGACAGCTCTGCAGTTCTTCAGACTCTGATCCCAGAGAGCTCAGAAAACTTACAGGAAATTGGCACATTGAACGATTAAGCTCTTTTCGTTGCAGGAAGAATGGGCTGTCGATTGTTACGCTCCAGACATGTTTCCTTTCAATTGCGTAAGCCTCTCAAGAAATAGCTTTCTTTGGGAGAATGCTTGTTGCACCGACAGCCCTTTTGAAGCGATGCCAAAAAAAAAAAAAGGAGGAGGAAGAAGGTTTTAAAGAGGGGGGGGAATTAGGTCTCACTTTGTTAAATCCATGGGACCATTTTTAATTATGTCATGGTAAAAGACTACCCCCAAAACACCCATTTAGTAGCAAGGGGAGGAGGAACCCATCTCTTTCATGGCCGCCGGTTAATTTGCATGGCTACCTGGGTGGTCAAAACTAGAGACTGTGGGGGCTGACGTTCAAAGCAGAACTTTCATGAAACGACGTGTGGTGAATATCGAAGGCAGAGAGGGATTTTCCCAAAGCTTTCTGTCTTGCTGATTGAGGCTGCGATGCTCAAAGGCAGTTACTTCACGGGAGTCTCACTGGCTTCGGTGCAACCACACCAAACTGGATATTTGAGAACTGTACCCATCTATTAATTAATTGATTAACTTCATTTATACCCTGTCTTCCTCCTCAGTGGGGACCTAAAGCATCTTACATTGTTCTCCTTTCCTTCATTTTATCCTCACAAAAAAACCCTATGAGGTAGTTTAGGATTAGACAGTGTGTCTGGTCCAAGATCACCCATTAAGCTTCCATGGAAGACTGGGGATTTGAACCTGGGTGCTTCAGATCCTAGTCTAACATGGTTCTCTATATCCTGTCAGGAATGTACATTTTTTTCCCATTGCTTTTAATGTTTGTGTCTGGCCCTCAAATTGAAGGCCAGTTCCCTCCTACGTAGTTTCTGTGTCACATTTCCTGTTTTGTTTGCTTGTTTTATGATATTTGACACAATTTTTATTTCATTTTACATACCGCTTTGATGCCATTGACACTATTTCTGTAACATTTTTACACACGGCACAAAAATAGGGGTTGACATCAATATTTATTTTAGTTCTTTAAAATGTTATCTCATACTTTTCTCACAACAGCTTATTGCAATTATTGTGGACTCAAAACAGCTTATTGTGATTAAAGCCACCAGCTAAAAATCTCTCATTTCATCAAAATATAATGTAAATAACGGAAAGAAAGCCATTCATCCTATCATAATGACTGACTTCTATCCACAGGCTATCAAAAGTGTATTGGAAAAGCCCTGCCTTTCATGGCCACTGCACTCTCTGCAAGGTTGGGCCCTTCCCCACGTCTCTGGGAAGCCTGCTCTATAAAATCGAAATGGCCACTGAGGGAGCCCAAATGGAAAGAGTTCTCACTAACCAGAGTGGAGGCATTGTTAATAGTCCCTGGCAGGGCTCTTTTTGTAGAAAAAGCCCAGCAGGAACTCATTAGCATAATAGGCCACACCCAACAGCAGGAACATTGGCATATTGGGCCACACCCCTGGCAGCACCGCTCATTAGCACATTAGGCCACACCCCCATGTTACCAGAAGTGTGGTTATCCAGCCACACCCACCTTTTGCTTGTTATTCTGTTTACCTTGTTTGTTGTCAAAACCCAGGGCTTTTTTGTAGCAGGAACTCCTTTGCATGTTAGGCCACACACCCCTAATGTAGCCAATCCTAATGAGTTTCTGCTGTTGGGTGTGGCCTATTATGCTAATGAGTTTCTGCTGGGCGTGGCCAACTTGGGAGCCAGCTGGAACTCTGTTTCTGTGCGTTCCTGCCAAAATAGCGCTGGCCTGGTCTAGTGAATGGGGCTGCCTCGGTGGACACTTATCAGTGGAGGGTCCCTGGTCATGAGGGTCCCTGGTCATGAAAGTCTAGAGTTAACACCAGCATCTTGAATTAAACACAGAAACCAATCTCATGATTTTAAACTTTGGATTTAATAGCCACATCCCCAGCAAATTTTGTTATTTTTGTGAGGAAAAAGGGTGTCAGTTCCATCCCAAGAGTGGGGGTGGAAAGGGCTGTCAAACTGCTGCTGACGTACGGTGACCCTGTATGGTTTTCAAGGCAAGTGACATTCAGAGGTGGTTTGCCATTACCTGCCTTTGTGTAGTAACCCTGGACTTCCTTGGTGGTCTCCCATCCAAGTACTAACCAGGGTCGACCCTGCCTAGATTCTGAGGTCTGATGAAATTAGGCTAGCCTGGGCCATCTAGGTCCGGAGAGAAGCTGTAAAAGTACCTTACATTTTCAAATTGAACCAAAGTTGTCATGGAATTCAGTAACATTCCTCATTGTGGCTTTTCTCCAAAGGGCTCAGAGAAATGATACGTGGAATGACCTGAGAAAAAGTGGTAATCATTGTGAATTTCTGGTTGCTTCCTTGAGAATCACAGGCAAGCTGTTTTCTCCACCCCCATTAAAATGACTGATCTCCACCAAAGCCATATTGGAAAACCTCTGCCTTACACACCATGATTGACTTCTGGTGCTGCATTAATACATACATGTGCATCAGTAAAGTGATGTGTGAGGGGGGCAGGTGACATAAAGAAACAGAAGGAATGGAAAGCTGCAGCCAACAGTACATGCCTAGTTCTACATAGAGATGTTCAAGCCAGTTTGGTGCAGTGGTTAGGAGCATGGACTCTAATCTGGAAGAATGGGGTTCAATTCCCCACTCCTCCACATAGAGCTGCTGGGTGACCTTGGGTCAGTTACAATTTCTTTCAGAGCTGTTCTCTCAAGAGCAGTTCTCTCAGTGCACTCTCAGCCCCACCTACTTCAGAGAATGTCTGTTGTGGGGACTCTGAGACTCTGAGTGAAAGGCGGGGTATAAATTCAATCTCTTCTTCTCTTCTACTGGTTACTACTTCTTGAACCTGTTCACCAGGTTCCTTTCCATGCCTATGCAGTACAAAACAACGTACACCTGATTGTTGCCACCTTTGCCACTTTTTGCCACCAATTGTTTAAATGAGGAATGAGCAGTGATAATCAACAATACTTGCATATACACTGTATATTTAAAAAACTCTTACCACTCACTGGTCATCTGGTTCTGTCAACACTAATGGCTGCTTATCTGTTTGGATGTGCAACACATCACAAATGTTCATTTTTGCACAGCCCCATGAAAGACATTTCCTACAGAGGCCGTGGCTCAGTGAAAGAGCCTCTGCTTTGCATGCAGAAGGTCCCAGGTTCAATCCCTGGCATCTCCAGTTGAAAGGACCGGGCAAGTACGTGATGTGAAAGACCTCTACATGGAGTCTCACTGCCTATTTGAGTAGACAATACCGATCTTGATGGACCAATGGCCTGATTCAGTATAAGGCAGCTTCAAAGTGCTCAATGTACATGCACTCTGCCCTTGTTTAATTACTTAACCCAATCCCAGGGGGAAACTTGATTTCACCAACTCAGCATGTGCAAAAGCATCTATCAGGTGAAAGGAAATGGAACTTTACAACCACAGCTACTATTCAGCTGCAAAGCTGTTCGACATGCTGTTCTAATGAGATAGATACAAAACAAGGAGATCCAGGGCTTGGCTCACAAGTGATCTAAGGCTGGCAAAAATGATATGTTTGCCTGCTGAATGTATTTCCCACAAAGTTCTCCCCATCCCTAATTCTGTGTTCCAAGTTTGAACATAATAAATGGAACAGTGGAAGATTCTCCATTCATCAGTCCCAGTTCCGAAACAAGAGCACAAAATCCAGAACTAAGATCCAAGGGAAAATTTGAATAAGAAGGATTTCGGAGCCATATCCCAGTTATGATAATTTTGCCTGAATGGATTTTATTTCTTCTTAAATTCCTTGAATGTGAACCTTCTCTTTTGTTGTGAATTTTCCCCTCACAACAACCTCATGGTCTAGGTTAGGCTAAGAGAAAGGCCAATGAGCTTTGAGCTCCATAACAAAGCAGCAAACCTAATGGGACCCAAGACCAACACTCTATCCATGAAGGGTTATATGGAGCCACCATTCATGAAGGCCATTGGTCCATCAAAGCTCATTTTTGTCTGCTGTGGTTAGCACCAGCTCTCTAGGGTCTCGAGAAGAAGGTTTTTCCAGTTAACCAAGAATGTTTATGTGGAGATAATGTGGATTGAACATGAATTGAACAATGCAAAACAAATTCTGTATTGCTGAGTCATGATCCCTCATTATATTAATCTAATTGAACATCTGTATTGGATGAAAAATGTTTCATCTTCATTGAAATGCTGGTTAACATAATTAAACCTAATTGATACATTCTCATTCATCTGTTTTTCACTAAAATCTGCCTTTCTTATGTTGAAGAATGGCAGCTTTCAGGTCAACAGCACAGTACTCTGGGTGACTGAAAGATTCTCCAACCAATTTCTAAATCTCCCCCCCCCCAACCCGCCCCGCATTTTGAAAATAACAGATTGGTGTCCATTCTTTTTTTCTTTCCTGTTGTGATTGACTGGTTTGGCTGATGATGGCATATATCATACTGGAGGTTTCAGAACAAGAAACTTTTGAGCAAACTTCACTTAAGCCTTTCCTTCAATGCACATCCACCAAACTCCACTGACCCAAATTTTCAGCACCAAAATGCTGAACAGCAACCTTGCTAGACATTCAATAATGGGGAAAGGGAAGCACTTGTTCTTTTTAGGAAAAGGAAATTATGTTGTATCATGCTTGTACTGAGGCCTCTTGACAACAATTGGCTGAGCCAGGAGAATGGCAAGGGATGTTCATGAACATTATAACTGCTCAAGGGTCAAACTTCCACAAGGGCAAAGAAACTTCAGTTTTGTATGGTCTAATTTTCAGTTTCATATGTAACTTCTTCCCCAGTTAGAACCTCCATGGTCCATACATCTGTTCAGAATGTACAAAATGCTATTCAGAGTAATGACAAAACACAGCTAATCTGAGTTATAGGATCCTGAGTATATGTTCTTCCTTAATTGTATTATTTTTCATTATTTTATTATTTAAAATATTGATACCCCACCTTTCCCTCAGAAGGCTAAGCATTAGGGCCACCCTGGATCAGAGCAAGCTCTACCTGATCCAGCGTTCTGGGAAAGAATGCCACCTGCCAGCAGGTACTAGTCAGTGAAGGAGAACTTGGACAGGGGCATCAGTCAACCATGACCGGCTGTTTGCCCACTGTTGTGCTACAGTGTAATGACTTTAGCTGTTCTAAGAGCCAAGTGAAAGGACTGCATTTCAGGTGTTTGACTGCTCAGCCAATTCTTGAGGAGGAGGTTTCTAGTCTTTATCTGCTTTCATGCTGCATGTATAGAACCCTCCACGAAAAGTCCAGAACAGTGTCTGCACCAGCAAAGCTTTCATTAACATTCCTGAGCCATAGCAAATCTCTCATGATCACGGTCATTATCAAAGTAGGGGAGGGTCTGTGGCTCAGTGGAAGAGCTCTGCTTTGCATGTAGAAGGTCCCAGGTTCAATCCCTGGCACCTAAAGTTAAAAAGACCAGGAAGCACATGATGTGAAAGACCTCTGCCTGAGAGTCTGGAGACCTGCTTCCAGTCTGAGTAGACAATACTGACCTTGATGGACCAATTGTCTGATTCAGTATAAGGCAGCTTCATGCATATGTGGATGTGTTAAGGTAGCACATGGAGTTCCGCATGCCAATGAGACCCCTGCATGAACAGCTCTACAAAGGCAGGGATGAGCAGATTTCTCTCCACCATTCTGTTATTGTTCTGGAATTTTTTTCTGTGTGCCGCATTCAACTGTGCCTTAATTCTGAATCATCTAGAATAATTTCTAAATTTGGACCATGTGCCACACCATCGTTCCTTGTGCACATGAGCATTAATAAAGCTCTGTAAAACAGTGATTTTATTGTATGCACGACTGCATGAAGATTCTTTTATGTGATCCTGACCTGAATAGCCTGAGCAACCCCGATCTCATCAGATCTCAGAAGCTAAGCAAGGTTGACTCTGGCAAGTACTTGGATGGGAGATCTCCTTGGAATACCAGCAGTCGGGAGAACAGGGGCAGGCTTTATTCAGCCACCTCTCTGAATATCCTCCAGGCCCCCAGTAGGGGACAGTCACCATAGGTCACTGTGACTTCCATGTGCACACACAGTTAGCCACCACTCACCATGACTTCCAGGTGTGTGCACGTGCATACGCACACACATGTATATAAAAGGTTATTTTGTATGGTGTTTCACTGAGGCACACATGTGTTCCTGCATATTCATTAAATACCATACAAAAGAATGTTGATAGAATGGTATATGCAATCACAGTAAGGGTTGGTTTTTTTAAGTAATAGATTATATCCTAGGCTGAATTCAGAATTGGATATATTTATGAGCTTTCTTGGAGAGAGTTGGGGGTGGGATGCTCATCAGGTTTTTTTGGAGAGTCCTAGCTTTTAATATTGGCACCTGTGCCGTAATAGTACTGTGGTGTGTTCACTTTTTCATGTTGCCTGTTGGGAATTGTAGTTTCCAGTACACACTGTGGCAGAGAGCCTTGAGGAAATTGCCACTTCCTCCCAAAACAAGTGCACTTGAGGATAACATAGGAAATTAAATCTGACAGTGGAGCAACAATTACATAAAATGCTTTCAAGGAACAATTAAGTGAATTAACCACAATGCAGAGATTATTTCCAGCAAACAAAATAAGTGGTTTGGCCGTGTCGTTCACAACAATTAATGTGAGTTTCTACAAGATGGCTTAACATAGAAGAACCTGCATGGTAGCTAACATTGTAATTAATGCTACAATGAAAAAGCTATATATGAAATATATTGTCAAAGGCTTTCACGGCCCGAGTTCATAAGTTGCCGTAGATTTTCCAGGTTGTGTGGCTGTGGTCTTGGCATTGTAGAACCTGACATATATGTGAAATGTTTTAAACCAGAATTTCAAAGACATTAATGGGCTGGTGTCAAAGAATTCTGCATATGCGCCACAGCACAACATGTTCATCTCAAAAGTTGACCGTCCAGGTGCCAAATCTCATTTGACATTCCAAACTGAAGAAGAACAGCACAAAGGAAATGCCACTCAGTTCATTATGGAGCCACAATACAGCTGTCAGGGAAAGGGCGCTGAATACAGCTGGCAGTACAATTATTATTGCATTCTGTATTTTTGTTATCAGCCACATTGGATAGTCACAGAAAGAAATGGTGGCATAAAAATTTCCTGAAAAGTAAAGCAAAACAGAAATGAAATACATCTGAGCATTAATGAGCAGAACAAATGTGTATTCTGACCCCAGGTAGTTGTGAACTTTGGCAATCTCCCTTCTCCTCTGGCTAATTTTACACAGCCCATTTCAAATTCTGAACACAAGGGGAATATATGAATGGATAGTGCCTAAGAAAGTTTACTGTGTTTGCACCTAATTGTTCTCCAATGCAGAGCTCAGCTCCCCTTGTTCTGCTTGTGCGTGAGATAATAAATGGTCTTTTGTCATCACAGATGGGGCTTGATCACCAGAGGTTTGCAAATGAGCACATGGCATCTTTTTTTAAACACCCTCTGAAATTTTACCATGAAACAATCTGGAATTTGGCTATCTGGGAAGTTTCCTGTACAATGCGTATTCTAAATGGGTTGGTATTTGTCACACACGATTCTTTGGGTTAGCTGACAGATCCACTGAATAAAAAAAGCCCACCCTCTTGTTTAATATTCTGCTCATAGTCAGGGCAGGATAAGTGTCAGACTTTCAATAAAGCTTCAGCTGATGCAGCTGAAAGGGAATGTAATGTAAATTCTAGGCTGCTTTAAATACTTGCAAGAATACTGGGGATAGAAGGACCCTTCCAGCGTATTTCCCAGGATATTTCTGCTTTCCTGGTCACTGGTATTACATGCTTGGGATGTTTACCTGCAAAAAGGGATGTATGCAATTTTCATATCAATACGGTTTTTTGCAGTTCCCCAATTGTTATTTAATATCTGTGTTGTGCATTGCAATGTTTAGTGGTTCACCTATGAATTGTTCCCTCTCTCAAAACATGAACTGATGGCCTAATTGTGCATCATTTTCCAGCCAAAATGATAAATGATTTTGAATTTCTGATCACTTGTGTTTTGACGGGGAAATCTGTTTTTCAATTTCATTAGTCACTTTCTGCAAACTGAGCCCAGGGTTCTTTAGTTTCAGCATCCTTTTCTGTTTCCTTGCACCCAATGTTTCCCATAAAATAATGTTTCAACATAATCAAGTGCATCAATAGATCAGTTTTATCCATTATACATTTAGTATGCATACCTAAAATCATTGTTCATATACATACTGCACAAATTGAATATAAAACCATGCAACCTGCATCTGTGATGCAAGCAAATCTACAAAACCAGCAACAAAAATGATGAGCTCAAACGACTGGCAAAAATATGAAAAAGAAATGTGAACATTCATTTATTCTTATTATGCAGCCATGGATTGGAATCGCTGCTGCACATGGCATGACCCCATGGCCTGTGAGCACTTAAACACCATTTTTTCCACCTAGTGGTTTATTTGACAAACATGCTCCTTTTCTGAGATGCTTCTCTGCAAAAGTAAATATGCAGGAAACCACAATATTCCCTGCATCCCTCATCAGTGTGTTTCATCAGTATCAATGGGAGAAATGTAGCCTACTCATTGCAAGAAGTGCAGTAGGTTCCACAGACCACTGGATCTTGTACTGTTGTCATCATCCATGTCTTGGATTTTCCTGTCCAAGTGAAAGATTATGATAACACAGTGCCCAGTGATAGGTGGATCCTATCTGAAGCCTAAGAACTACTACAGATTTTAAAATGTCCAGGGGAACTCATTAGCATATTAGGCCACACCCATGCCTTCCCTTGGTTTGCCCGAGCGTCCTGTGGCAAGCTGGCCAGGGAAGGCACAGGGAGGCATTTAAATGCCTCCCCAATCCTTCCAGGGCCCCTCCAGCCCACCCACCTCGGAGTCGCCGGGGTGTGTCACTCTCCAGGCCCTCCCTCTGTAGCCACCCACACAGAGGTTTTGGCTGTAGTGGGTGTGGCCAGCTCTGAAGCCAGCCGGAACTCCATTCCTGTGCGTTCCTGCCCAAAAATAGCTTTGAATATTTCAATATATTATAGAGAACAGCCCTTTCTTCTTTTACAGTGTCATGTTTATAAAACATCCTGTCATTACTGGTGTATCAGGGACAAGACACTTTACCCCCCCCCCCTTTTTGGAATCTTGCATGTAACTGTTTGCTTCTTCCACACTGATGTTTTGCTTCATCATCTCTTCCAGACTCTCATGCTTTTTTTAAAAAGCATCCAATGATGTCATCCTCTAATTGTCCAATTTACAGGTTTCTCTTGCTTTGCTCTGATCTTTCCCTGGCTAAGGTAATTTCTAAAGGGAATGAGGCAAATTCTTGGCGGGTTTGCCTTGATGTTGTTGTTGTTCAGTCGCACAGTCAAGTCCGACTCTTCGCGACCCCATGGACCAGATCACGCCAGGACTTCCTGTCTTCCGCCGTCCTCTGAAGTTTGCTCAATTTCATGTTTGTTGCATTTATGACAGTGTCTAACCATCTCATCCTTTGCCGTCCCTGTCTTCTTTGACCTTCAATCTTTCCCAGCATCAGGGTCTTCTCCAGGGAGTGCTCCCTTCTCATTTGGTGGCCAAAGTATTTGAGCTTCAGTTTCATTATCTGGCCTTCCAGGTAGCAGTCAGGGTTGATTTCTTTTAGGATTGACTGATTTGATCTCCTTGCAGTCCAAGGGCCTCTCAAGTTTAAAATTGTTGAATTTAGCAGAAATGGACAAATTAAGTCTGTTGATTCAGGGAAAAGGAGATTGTTTCCAGAAAAAATGGTCGAGACTTTACAAATGGATAGATAAGAATGTTAAAAATCAGACTCAAATGTAAATCATCAAGCTATGGATAATATACATATGTAAGAAAAAATACTAATAAAAAAAGAGAGAGTCTTCTCCAGCACCATAGTTCAAAAGAATCTATTCTTCGGCACTTGGCCTTCCTTATAGCCAAATGGAAATCCCCATAGTCATAGGAATCAGCCTTATACTGTCAGACCATTAGTCCACCTACACAGGACTGACAGCAGCTTGCTAGAGTCTCAGGCAGAGCAAGGCCTTATCCAGCACCGCAACCAGACATTCTTTCAGTGCATATGCCTGGGATTGAACTTGGTGGCTTTGTCATGCAATGCAGATGCTCTACCACTCTTCTGGATACATATATATGCACATTATCATGAGTATATGAAATTGTGTTCCACCGTGTCAGATCATTGATCCATTTACCTGACTACCTTTTCTTCTGATTGCCAACAGCTCTCCAGGTTCCCAGGCAGAGAAAAAGTCTTTCCCCACACTTGCAAAGGATGAGATGGTTAAACAGTGTCATTGATGCAACAAACATGAAATTGAGCAAACTTCAGAGGACGGCGGAAAACAGGAAGGCCTGGCATGATCTGGTCCATGGGGTTGCGAAGAGTCGGACTCGACTCTGCGACTGAACAACACTTGCTACCTGAGACTAAATGTCAGGAATTCAACCCGGGCCCTTTTACATGCAAAACAGGCACATAAGTCACTGGGCCATAATCAGGGAATCTTAGAATACTGTTTCCTGGGGGACAGGTGGAGGACAGCTGCATACCTCATGCTTGGTTTTGCAGGGTTTCTGGAAGCATATGGCTGGCCCCTATTGGAAACAGGATGCTGGTTACTTACTAAAATATTTATTTCCCCACTTTTCTACCTAAAGCAACTTACAGCAAGAGAAACACAAATAACCAGCTATAATTTTGGTTGCATTTTGTGCCAGTCCTGGATCCAGTAGGCCAGCTCATCCAAGGCCATGGGTCATTGGCCACAAGATCAGATCAGAGTCCAGGGCCAAGAACTCTTTGGCTCTTTCCTTTGGCTTACACCAAAATGGCACATCTGGCCATGGCCAGGCTTTGTACCTGGAAATAGAAAAGGAAGACAAACACTCAGCTCAGTAGAAAAGAGCAAGAGTCCAGTTGTGCCTTAAAGACTAACAAAACATGCTGCAGGGGATGAGCTTTCCTGAGTCACTGCTCACTTCTTCAGGTATCACTCAGCTCAGGTGTTATCAGCTCAACTGATAATCGATCATTGTTGTGATGCAGGAGGGCTTGTAAGTTCTTCTGGTCTAGCTACAATGAAATGATCTGATAAGGACTGCAGAAGGCTGCAACTCAAAGGACCACCTGCACCCATATTAACCTACCTGACTATTAAGGTCATCTGAAGCAACCCAAGAAAGTGTCATGGCACCAAAACTGTGGAATTCCCTCATCAAGGAAATCCATCTGTCCCCATCTATCATTGTCTTCCACCAGCAGACAAAGACTTTTTGTCTGTTTGTTTCACTTGACATTCTCTCGTTGACCCTCTTCCCTGTTTGTTTGCATTTGCTATATTACGTATGTGTTCTGTTCTTGAAGTTGATCGTCATGGCTTTTTAACTGTTCGTCACCTTGAGGGCCCACACTTGGTGCAGAGGCCAGGTACACATGCTGGAAAGAAAGCAAATGCATTATTAAATGTGGCCACCAGTCAGATTTGGACTCACTCCTTTGGTTTTCGAGAAGACACAAGGAAGCCCAGGCGGGGTTCTTTTTTTTATCGTTCCAACTCAACTCGCAAAAAGAGGCAACATGGCGCCTCCGCTCCAGCCAAACACAACAAAGGATGGCTTCCCAAGCCGTCAGCCAGCCAGACTCGGACTACTTAGCTGGCGACCTGCCACCCCACCGCCTGCCCTGCCCAAAGGCCAGAACATTGCTACATACAGAAAAGAGAGTGGAAACCTCCTGGAGCCAACGGCACAAACTGTATTTCCATTCCCCATTTGCCAAATGACAGAAAGAAGGGCTGGAATGAAGGCTTTGCAAAGCAGCTGGTCTGCATTACTGAAAGCTGGGTTAAGCAGAGCCTCTGATAAACCGTACTTAGGGGGGGGCACTGAAGAAATCAGGTTTTTTCCCCTCTGCCAGAATTTGGAGGCAAGACCACACAAATGCAGTTGCATGCATGGACTTACTAATCATTCATCTAGTGGTTGAAACACCCATCCTTATAGCAGATGGGGGGGGGATTCACTCTGCAGCCAGGAGCCAGTGGGGCTACACCAGGAACTGACAGATGAGTGTACATCTAGAGCTGCTGGGACCTGAACCAGCCTGCCTTGGCTCAGAAGTACTGCTGCCCCATGTCTTAGCTATGGAAGCTGAAGGTACAATTCTAAGGCTGCTAGGCTAAGTCTGGCAACTGGCAGGAGGGTTGGAGGTGGGGACATGGGGGGGCATCACCAGCATGACAGTGTCTCTTCTGGGAGAAACCTGGAAGTAACTGTGAGTAGCCCTAGGAATCATCAGAAACTCTGTGATAGCCATAGTGTTTCCAGTGATTCCTACAGTTACATGCCATCACATCCTTCTTTTCCTTGCTACACTGCAGGTTTTATAGTTCCCACACACATGCTGCTTCTCTGAGCAGTGGTGGGCAATGAGAGCTCAAGGCAAGGGATCCCCTCCTCCAACTGGGGCTTGGCAACCCCACACAATTCCCAGGGGGAAGGAGGAGGAGGAGGAGGAGGAGGAGGAGGAGATTGGATTTATACCCTGTCCTTCACTCAGAGACTCAGAGTGGCTTACAAACTCCTTTCCTTTCCCCTCCCCACAACAGATACCCTGTGAGGTAGGTGGGGCTGAGAGAGCTCTTTCAAGAACTGCTCTGAGAGAACTGTGACTGACCCAAGGTCACACCAACAGCTGCATGGGGAGGAGTGGGGAATCAAACCCGGTTCTCCCAGATTAGAGTTCGCGCACTTAACCACTACACCAAACTGGCTCTCTCAAGGAAGTCCCACAGAGGTCCCACCCACCCACCCTGCAGAAGAAACCACTATAAAAGTCACTAGGAAGGCTGAGAGCATGCCATCCTGCTGTGTCCTGTCCAATCGATCCTCCTGCCTGGTGTCTTAATTCCTGACCTAGGCTTGCAACTTGGCACAGTCTTGGCTTCTGCTCACTCCGTAACTGACCTGTAGCAGTTCTTGTGACTGTGCCTCCAGCTTCTGGTCTAGGCTTCTGCTCCCACAGAGTTGACTCTTGGACTTCTCCTTGACCCCAACCCTGGTTCTACTTGGCCTCCGCCAACAGCCCTGGCCCTGACACACTGCTACCGTACCATGAAGTGACAGAGTTTCTGTGCAGCAAGGTGTTAGTAACTCCTCAGCAGCAGAACCAGAATGTACTCTTTGGTGCTCTTCCATCTCATGTGATGCAACCCCTAGAAGGCTGCAGGTCGGTGGCTTCCCAGGGAAGAGTGCTGTTCTTAGGGACTGCAGTGTCTCTGTCGACCAGGCTGGCCCTGACCTGGAAGAACTTTGAAGGCTCTCAGGTAGGGATGCCAGCTCCGGGTTGGGACATTCCTGGAAATTTGGGGGTGGAGCCTGGAAAGTGGGGAGGACAGAGTTTGGGGAGGGAAGAATCTCAGTGGGGTATAATGTCAGAGAGTCCACTCTCCAAAGCTGCCGTTTTCGCCAAGGGAACTGATCTCTGGAGTCTGGAGATGAGTTGGGATCCCGGACGATCTCCAGGCCCCATCTGAAGGTTGGCAACCCTACTCTCAGGTCAAGTGAGGATGTCACCATGGAAACAACAAATATTTACTGCATCTGCCTCCTGGTCCAGCATGGAAACAAGAGGTTTCAGTTGTGTGTGTTTTTGTAGTTTTGTGTTTTGATAGCCCTCTTCCATTTTGCCATTCTTATGCAGCCACTTGGACAGTGTCAATTGCTCACGGTTGAGAGAAGTGCTAGATGTGAACTTTCTGTTTGGTATCATTGGGTGCAAAGGTGGCGTACAAATGTTTTAAATAAAATAAATAAAATCTGGGGGGGGGTTAGCCTAATGATGGAGGAGTAGTATGCAAATCAAATAGAGAAGTAAATGTGTCGAGACATTTTTAACACCTATGTGGGATTCTAGTTGGTCAGTCTGGGACTCAGCTGTGGCCAGAGTTGTATGGTGAGGGCAAATTTTGCCCTTATGACTGTTAGAATATTCAAGGTCTATAGCAGTGTTCCCTCTAAGCTGAGTTAGTGTGAACTAGCTCACAGCTTTTTAGCCTCCAGCTCACAGATTTTTGTTTTAGCTCAGGAAGCATGCCTCCAAGGCAAACTAATTTATGCAGTAGCCAGATCGCTCACTCACAACTTTAATGCCAGTAACTCACAAAGTAGAATTTTTGCTCACAAGACTACAAAGCTTAGAGAGAGCATTGGTCTATAGTGCACCTACTTGAAGAAGATAGAAGCACAGCCTATAGGAGGCAGCTGAAGGACTGCTAGTCAGCATAGGTAGATTAGGGACTTCCCACAATTTCAAATTATGTCCTTCCTGTCTCTGGATTGGCTCTTTGGAGACTTTCTGCTCCAACTGAGCCCTCCCCCCTTTGTTCCTATCTCTCACAGCAGTTAGTCAGTTAGTTAAGCCTCTCTCCCTCTCCTCTGTCCTATCAGAGTTTATTTCGTCTTTAATAAACCAAGGCCCCGGTCACATGGCGAATTTGCCATGTGAAAGGCATGAATGTCGGGTGGATTTTCGGGATGCGATCACACTGCAACATCTGGGAAGTGTAGTGCATCCGTGGCCAACCCATGGCATCCCGCCGAAGATGCAGAGTTAAAATTACCAAGGAAAGGGCATTAGTATCCAGAAAATGTGCTGCACAGGCAGGCGTCTGATCACGGGAGCACTAGTATCCCGTGGCATCCAGTGCCCATCCATGTCCCATCGTAAACCGGATGTTTTTCATAAACGCATGTGCACAAACACAAAACTGAAAGCAGTGCTGCTCCATGGAACTGTCCATGCGCACAAACACGAAACACTTGTGTGATGGTGCTGCACCGCTTCTTTGCCATGCTGCAGCATCACCGTGTGATCGCCAGCTAACAGCCTAAGCACAGAAACTTGGGGGACCATGTGATCGGGCTACCATGCTTTATTTTGCTCCAGGGTGAACAGCCACATCCCCCCGGCGTTATCTGGCCCGTGTGACTGGGGTCCAAGTTATCTTTCTTTAAATAGTTGGTGCTCCATTCCTCTGCATGCTTAAACTCTGCCAACGATGACAGCATCGTTCCTAACACCATCGCTAAAACGGTCCCTTACAAGGATCTGGGAGGCCTCACTCAGTCATGGAAACTTGCTGAGCCAGTCACACACTCAGCCTGGCCTACCTCACAGGGTTGCTGTGAAACTTAAGGAGTAGAGATGAAAACAATGTAAGCCACTCTGGGTCCCCATTGTGGTGAAAGGCAGTATATAAGCAAAGTAAATAAATAAATTTAAAGGGCTTTTAAAAAATGCAAGTAATAGATCCAGGATGGGTTGTGAACCCAGAAATACAAACTTCGAGGAAGGACAAAACATAATGCAAAGAAGCTTCATGCCTCCCTGGGCTCCAGGTCTTCTGGACAAAAATCCTGCCAAGTAGAGAAGGCTTTGCCAATCTGGATGATTCACAAAGCTTTGCTCAGCCGAGGCTGACAAACCAGTGGTGTGGCATGGAGCTTTTTTTCTCCCCTGTGTGTGTGTGGGTGTGGGTGCGTGTGTGGGTGGGGGGAGAGTGCATGTTAAATTGCTCCGGCAAGTGTTTTTCTTTCCAGAGGTCTGTTTCCCATTTTGGCCTGGACGTGACAGAAACAGATTATACCTGGCCCCCTTCTAATTACCTTTCCTAAGCTCTGGACTTGACCTGTAACGCTGCCCCCTGTTCGACTCAATGGTTCATTGTCCTGTTCCCTCCCACCGTCTCCCCTTGCAGCTGCTTGTCATTCTACAGAACCACTGACTAGGAGGCCCCAGGAGTTTGCTGTGGAAAACTGACACTTATTGCTTCGGACAGACAAGGGATTTAGTTCTCTCTCCCTTGGGAAAGGAGGGGGAAAGGGTTGTTCATGGGGGGGGGATGGGGGGGCAGAAGCCAATCTGCAGTGTGTCAGTGAAAGATGAGCTAAGCTTTTCTCTGGGTACCTGACAAACCCTCCTGATCACAGGGGCCGCTGGAAACTGGAAACCTGGTTTCCCTGGAAGCTTTTCCAAGTATCGTTTGCACTAGACGTAGATGACACCAGACAGGAGCCAGCTCTGGGTTTTCTGTGTCTCTAAAGGGAAAAGGCAATGAATGGGTCTTCCTAGACTCATTTGTTCCTAGAAATGCAAACGAAGGCAATGCTCTTGAGAATGTACTACATGCAGGGCTCTAGTCGGGGGGGAGCTCTCAGGTACGGAGCTCCGGAAGAGAACCTCTAGGGGGCGGGGCGGTCACGTGGTGAAGCCCCGCCCCCTTCTTTACCCCGCCCTCTGCTTCGATCCTCATTCCGTTTGGGAATGAGGATGAAGCAGGAGGGTAAGTAGCCGGGCCTTCTGACACACTTCCGGTGATGTCAGGGGGTGTGGCCTTCTGTCACTTCCGGTGATGTCAGGGGGCGTGGCATATGCAAATAAGTTATGCTAATGAGTTATGCTAATGAGCTCCGGCAGCTCTTTTTCTACAACAAGACCCCTGACTACATGCTTCCTCTGACCCCTGCAGAATCACACCCGGCTGCAAATCCTCTGAGATTAGGGGAAAGGGCTTCTAGGGCAAGGGGGCTATTGCTTCCAGGCAGCATGTCATTACAGAGATATTTCCCCAAACTATCCTCTGGTTTTGGAGTGCTCAGTTATCTGCTCCTATTTGTGAAATGGAACGGCTGGATTAGGGATTTCCCATTGCTGTGGGTTTATTTTAATTTCCTGGGTTCCCCCCCCCCCACATGGTCCTTTTTTGTTGTTCTTCAGTCACACAGTCGAGTCTGACGCTTTGTGACCCCATGGACCACATCACGTCAGGCCCTCCTGTCTTCCATCATACTTTGGAGTTTGCTTACCATAATTTCATGTCCGTTGCATCGGTAACACTGTGTACCCATCTCATCCTTTGCCGCAGAGGTCATTTCGGGGGGGATCGCGGGGGATCGCAGTTCCCCCGGGTGAGGTACGGGGGGCGGGGAACATGATGAAGCCCCGCCCCCTGCTTCCGGCCACCCCGCTTCTGGCCCTCATTCAGCCAGGAGGAGGCAGGAGAAGAGGGAGGGTAAGTTGCTTCCTCCCTGCCTCTCCCCACCCCTGCCTGCCTGGGGCCGGGGAGGGCCTTCGCGGGGCTTCCTTGCACTCCCGCCGGCCTTGCAGGTCCACCGCCGGGCCCCTGATGTCAGGGGGTGTGGCATATGCTAATGAGTTATGCTAATGAGTTCTCCTAGCTCTTTTTCTACGAAATGACCCCTGCTTTGCTGTCCCCGTTTTCTTTGACCTTCAGCCCAAGCATGTGCTGTTTTGTCACTGCTGCCCATTCGCCCTCAATTCATTTGTATTGTTTTCCCTTCTGTGTTATCAGCAAAACACTACAAAGAAGCAAACTTGCCCTGACCAGGATAGTCCAGGCAAGGCTGATCCCATCAGATCTTGGAAGCTAAGCAGGGCCGACCCTGGCAATTACTTGGCTGGGAGACCTCCAAGGAATACCAGGACTAGGATGCAGAGGCAGGCAATAGCAAGCTACCTCTCTGAAATGTCCAAGCCCCACTAGGAGTCACCAGTAGTCAGCCACACACATACATGCACACGCGCAGAGATGCTCACCCCCAAAAAAGATAATGCCCAAAGAAGCAAACTTGATGTGACTGTTTTACATTTACATTAGATGCATTAGATGTTAAACTGTGAAAAATATGGAAAGAAGGAAGAATTAGCTAGTTTCACCTTAGGATCACTGACAGTTTATCCACTAATGAAACTTTTTTTTGGGGGGGGGGATTGAAAAATCTGTTTGTTCAGAACAAGTACAGGACAAAAGGAAGCAGATGTCGGGTAGATCCAGTGGTCCTAGGTCTCTCTCCTGGCCATTGATCTCAGATAGCCAAAAGTTATCCACTGCGGTGGAAACTGCAATGGCCAGGGATGATGTCATCTCAGGTGCCATCTCTTTAGCAAGCTGCAGTGCCAGCTGGGAGAGGTGGTGACCAGGAGATTGACAGGATCAAGGTTCCTCATCAAGACCCCTTAGAAAAAGTGGCCTGTATGATGGCCAAGGAGGAGGAAAGACTGAGGGAAGATGAGAGGAATGATGACTTATTCCACTTTAGGCACGGGGTTGGGAATCTGCAGAAAGAGAAAGGAGGAACTGTAGCTTAGTGGTAGAACATCTGCTTGGCATGCAGAAGGTCCCAGGTTCAATCCTTGGCATCTCCAGTTAAAAGGACCAGGTGATGTGAAAGACCCCTGCCTGAGATCCTGGAGAGCTGCTGCCAGTCTGAGTAGAAGAGAATAAGAAGAGATTGGATTTATACCCCGCCAAGTGGTTAAGATGCTGAACTGCAGGCTATGGAAGGTCAGTAGTTCAGCAGTTCAAGACCCGAGTGTGCCGCATGATGGAGTGAGCTCCCGTCTTTAGTTCCAGCTCCTGCCAACCTAGTAGTTCGAAAGCAAGAAATTGCACTTAGATAAATAGGTACCACTGCAGTGGGAAGGTAACAACGTTCCGTGCACCTTGGTGTTTAGTCATGCCGGCCACATGACCACGGAAACGTCTTCGGACAGCGCTGGCTCTTCGGCTTTGAAATGGAGATGAGCACTGCAACCCTAGAGCTGGCCCATAGCTAACATGGGGCCCACGGGGCCCGGCCCCCTAGTGTTTCTTCTGGGCCCCCTCCCTCCTGGGCTGCCCCCAAAGTGCTCCACCTGCACTGTACTTCCATTTAATTCGCTGGCGGGCCCCCCAAGGCCCCCTCCCAAAGAATTCCCTAGCTACGGGGCTGCCCTAGAGTCGGACTCGACTGGCTTTCGAGCAAGGGAACCTTTACCGTTTACCTTTCACTACCCAAAGGAGTCTCAGAGTGGCTTACAATCCTTTCCCCTCCCCACAATAGACACCCTGTGAGGTAGGCGGGGCTGAGAGCTCTCTTGAGAACTGCCCTTGAGAGAACAGCTCTGAAAAAACCTGTGACTGACCCAAGGTCACACCAGCAGCTGCATGTGGAGGAGTGAGGAATCAAACCCGGTTCTCCCAGATTAGAGTCCACGCTCCTAACTGCTACACCAAACTGGCTCTCAGTAGACATTACTGGCTTTGATGGACCAATAGTTTTATTCAGTATAAGGCTGCTTCATCTGTGTTCATATCTTGGGGCAGCTAGGATGGCGCTGAACTAGGAAAGAAAGGTAGGAAGCTTTGTGGGCCTATCTCCTATCGAGGATATTAAAACTGAGGCGCCACCCAAACGTATCCTGATGTAAGGTACAGGGAAGGGATTAAAAGAGGCAGGCATGGTGCCAACCAGACTATACAAAGGGCAACAAGACTCCATAAAGGACTTCAGTTGAATTATACTTCATTGTGCGTGTGACTGGCAAGCATGGGTGAGCATGGACCTGCATGGTGGAGAGTGAAGATTTACAGATATGTGGCACATGAAGTGATGGCTGGAGCACCCCTCTTTTGTCAGCCGTCAGCCAGAAATTCAGTGGCCCTGTTTTGGTTCATAGGCTGGAACACCAGGATGTTGTTCCCTGGTAAATGAAAGCAGACTCCGACCATTCCTTGCATTTCAAATCTTTCGTGGCCTCTCTGTTTGCAAGGAAGGAAAGAGGCCTGTGATAAATTTGCTCTAATAATGTTCTGTAAAACCACCGAACAGCTTCTGGCTGAAGGGGAATGTGATGGAACAGCCGGGGGTACAGAATGTCTCCGAGTGGGATTTTTAGAAAATTGACATAGCCCCTCAGGAGAACATGGAACAAAGGACATTCAGAGTTGAAGCCAACCTTATTAAATGTCCATGCTATTTGCATACTATGGGGAAATGTTTTTGATTTGATCCTCATGGATCAAAAAGCACAGTCGTCCATGCTTAGAGCACAGCTTTGAGCCAGTTTGGTGTAGGGGTTAAGAACAGCAGAACTCTAATCTGGAGAACTGGGTGTGATTCCCTGCTCTTCCTCCACATGAAGCCAGATGAGTGACCTTCGGTCAGTCATAGTTCTCTCAGAGCTCTCTCAGCCCCGCCCCACCTACTTCACAAGGTGCCTGTTGTGGGGAGAGGAAGGGAAAGTGAATGTAAGCTGCTCCAAGACTCCTTTGGGTAGTGAAGTGTGGGGTATACTCCTTTGGGAAGTGAAGATTGGGGTATAAAAACCAACTCTTCTTCTTCACGTGTAACTGCCTTCTATGGAGTGAGACCCTTGGTCTATCAAGGTCAGTATTGTCTGGTCTTGCTGAAAGGGGTTCTCCAGGGTCTCAGGAAGGGATCTTTCTCCTTGCCAACTGACTGGAGGTGCTGTGGATGGAACCTGGTACCTTCTACATGAGCTCAAAGCAGGTGCTCAATCACTATGCTCTATCACTAAGCTACAGTTCCATTCCCACCTTTGGTAATAGCCACTTTCTGAGGTTAAAAGAGTGACAGTCTTAGACAGGGAATTCTTGGGACTTTTCTGCACACTCAACTTATTCCTGATTGTTTTGGGAGTCGACCCATATAAAGTACTGAGACTGATGCATGGAGGAGTGATTTCAGCACATACTTTATTATATACAGGAGAACTTGAGATGAAGTAGCCGGGCCAGAGGCCGGCTTATATCCCCTTAGCAAACCACACCGAAACACACACCCGCACCCGTGATAGGATATTACAGTGTACTCAAGTCCCATAGGTCAATTCTTGGATCCTAGCCATCAGATTGGTGCATTCTAGGATCCGTTCGGGCTATTGTCTCTGGAAGCAAAGCTTGGGCCATTTGCATGGCCACGTGCAGACCCGACCACGTGCGCGGTTTCTCTGGGTACACAACAATCCACAAGCATCCAAATCAGTGTGAGCCCAGTTCTTCTGGAAATCTGCCCTCCTTCTGCATTTTCACAGTAGTGAGAGCCGGTGCGGTGCAGTAGTTAAGAGCTGCAGACTACTAACTGCATTATTACTGTGTCCTGCCGGCCCTACCTATCCAGAGGTCATTTCGGGGGAGATCGCGGGGGATCACAGTTCCCCTGGGTGAGGTACGGGGGCGGGGCACATGATGAAGCTCCGCCCCCTGCTTCCGGCCGCCCCGCTTCCGACCCTCATTCAGCCAGGAGGAGGCAGGAGAAGAGGGAGGGTAAGTTGCTTCCTCCCTGCCTCTCCCCACCCCTGCCTGCCTGGGGCCAGGGAGGGCCTTTGCAGGGCTTCCTTGCACTCCCGCCGGCCTTGCAGGTCCACCGCTGGGCCCCTCATGGGGCTTGGCAGTGGAGCTGAAAAACCGGCAGCGACGGCCGAGACCGTTGGGGGCGGGGTGTGTGGCCTTATGACACACTTCCGGTGATGTTAGCATATGCTAATGAGTTATGCTAATGAGTTACCCTACCTCTTTTTCTACGAAATGACCCCTGGTCCTATCTCAATTTTACCTTTAGCTATGATTACAGGGGAGTGTTATCAAGGACCCCCTTCCTACCTAGATGTGTGCTGTCTGCCCTGATTCCATCCTGGCTAAATTTGCCTTTGGCAGCCATATTAGGAGCTAACAATGCCTTGTTTTGGAGAAGGTCTTCAAGCTATGCTAATGAGTGGCCAAAATCTTGGGCAGGAGACTGACAGTGCAATCCTAAGAACACTTTCCTGGGAGTACGCTCTACTGAACAGACTTGAGCAGCCCCGTAGCTAAGGACTTTTTGGGGAGGGGGCCGGGTGGGGGCACCAGCCTATTCAGTCAAAGGCTTCAGGGAAAGGGCACACCTCCCTCCCCCACAAGGGCAAGCCTTCCCTGCAGAGCGTCCGAGTCTGGCTCCCTCCCTCCCCAAGGAGCCCTATTGCCTCTTGCCGTGGCACAGCACCAGGGGCAGCATGACCTCCACTCTCAGCTCCCTCTCAAGGCACGCAGTGGCCAGGCTGGAAATGAAGATGCCATGTACGGGCTCATCAATGCATTGGGGTGCATATGGGCACACCTGGCCAGGGCCAGAGGAGGCGCCCACCTGCCCCCTTGCCTTGCCTGGCTGGGCTTTACCTACTGCTTGCCGGCAGTGCAGCGAGCATTTGGTGGGAGCCTGAGATGTAGGCTTCTCCCCCCACTATTCATGCTCGCTGCCTGCCCAGGCATCTCTCTCAGCCCAGCCTCCCTGCCGCTGCTGCTACTGGTGCCTCTACCACCTCTGAAATGACTGCCCTTGCCCTCCCTGCCGACAGGCTGATGGACAATCAGGGAGAGGTGGGGAAGGGGAGCCAAGGCTCAGGAAGGGGCCCCATAAGGCTCAGGAACTGGGCCCCGTGGTAGCTACGGGCCTGGACTTGAGTAGGATTCTGAGTAGACCTGCTGATGATGGCACTGTGATTCATGGATGGGACATCTGCATGCCTACCCATGGTCATAGGGCCTTGCATTACCTTGGTCCATCAAGGTAATTTCATCAGCAAGGGCAAGTCTTCCTGAGTGCAAAATCCAGGGTTCATTTCCTGCAGGAGTGCACAGGAGTGGAGCTCCAGCAGTAAAGAGCCCAGGGGGCGGACACATGCAACAAGCCCCACCCCCTGCTCCCAGCAGTCCTCAGTCAGAGCAAGAAGCAGCCAGGTAAGTTGCAGAGTCTTCCCTGCCCCCCCCGGTCCAAAACAGTCCAGTGGCACCTTTAAGACTGAGTTTTAATCAGTACAAGCTCTCCTTCCTCTGCGAGGACAGATCTGCACGCCCCTCCCCCCATAGCAATCCAAAACAGTCCAGTGGAGTCTGAGCGGTGGGTGTTGCCTTCTGACACACTTCTGGTGATGTCAGGGGTGTGTGGCATATGCAAATGAGTTATGCTAATGAGTTATGCTAATGAGCTCCTGCACCTCTTTTTCTACGAATTGACCCCTGGCAAAATCTAATTACTATCAAGCAGCTAGCTGAGCCGATTACCTTTTGCCGACCTTGCCTGGATGTCTCCTCACCTACCAGCCTACTCCAGATGTGGGGGAAGCCTCCACTGTGCCAGCCCTTTTTTCCACCCTGCCTGGATGCAGTCAACTTTGGTCACCTTTCTGGGAAGCCTGCCCCCCCCCCTTAATTCAGTTGGAGCCAGGAAAGCCTTAGATTCTCATCCTGAACTCACTCTGAATTCCTGGACCTTTATGTCTTTGAAATTATTTCGTGCTGCTGGCTCCTATAACTATGGCTGCTCTGCCAGCCAAAATTCTGCAGCCTCATTCTCTTCACTTGCACAGAGGCTGCCAACCCCACCTTTCTTTTGTTGGGGCTTTGGGACATCTACTTGCCACCCAGGAGCACCCCTCCATGGCCTTACCTGATTTTTTCCTTGGGATCTTTGGAAGTTTTGCCTAAGACCCCTACTCTCAACCTGTGGGTCATTGAAACAGGCAATGTACTGGAAGTGAAGGTGCTTTGGTATCCTGGGACTTGCAGTTTTAGAGAAAAAGAAATGGAAGAGATAGGAATATTTCTCTCTTTAGCTATTGTTTTTTTTGTCTCTGTGCGCATCTGTTCATGGGGGGGGGACAAAACTGGTTTCCCAAATATGGAAAGAAAGGTGGTTCTGCTATCCTGGACCCTCCTTCAACCAAAGAAGTGCTCCCATATTTCCAGGCCAAGGAATCTGAAAAGCCAGTATTTACTATGGATTCTGAGATGCATTTGGAGATATGTACTGAGTATCCAGTGTGGGAGTGGCATAGGTAAAGGTTCCCTTGCTCGAAAGCCAGTCGAATCCGACTCTAGGGTTGCGGTGCTCATCTCCGTTTCAAAGCCAAAGAGCCAGCGCTGTCCGAAGACATTTCCGTGGTCATGTGGCCAGCATGACTAAACACCAATGCGCACGGAACGCTGTTACCTTCCCACCAAAGTGGTACCTATTTATCTACTTGCAATTTCTTGCTTTCGAACTGCTAGGTTGGCAGGAGCTGGAACTAGAGATGGGAGCTCACTCCATCATGCGGCACACTCGGGTCTCGAACTGCTGAACTACTGACCTTCCACAGCCTGCAGTTCAGCGTCTTAACCACTTGAGCCACCACAGCTCCATAGTTGTTAGAGTGGTGGTCTAAGATTGGGGAGACAGGGCCACCAGGTCTCCTCAGCTTGCCGGCAGGGGGATATGGAGGGCATTCTGGGGGTAAGTAGGGAATCACACAGTGTCCCTGATGTGATGATGTCATGCAGAAGTGATGTCATCATGTCGGGGATGTTGCACAGCGATGCTCTGCATTTTGGGCAAAACTCCATAGTTCCCCCCCCCCAACCATAGAGCTAGCTGGTGGTGGGCAGAAGCAAAATAAAAATAAAAATCGGGGAACTGGGGGCCTTGCGACCCTATGGGGAGACCACAGTTCAAATCCTCTCTTAGCCATGAAGCACACTATGCAACCTTGGGCCAGTTACACACTAAGCGAAAGCTGTGAGGAAAAGAGAGGGAGAGGAAGTGTCTCCTTTCATATACGAATTTTTCCTAACATTCAGCCGATACCTTTCTGCATGTAATTTAAACCCGTTGCTTCATGTCCTATCCTCTGCTGCCAACTGGAACGGCTCCTTGCCCTCCTCCAAATGACAGCCTTTCAAATATTTAAAGAGGGCAATCATGCTCCCCCTCAGTGTCCTCTCCTCCAGACTGGACATTCCCAAGGCCCTTAACCTTTCCTCATAGGGCTCAGTCTCCAGCCCCCTGATCATCCTTGTCGCTCTCTTCTGCACGCTCTCAATTTTGCCCACATCCTTTACGAAGTGAGGCCTCCAGAACTGCACACAGTACTCAAGGTGCGGCCTGTCCAAGGCAGTATAAAGAGAGGCTATTATTGGGTGCAGTAAATAAGAAGCCTGGAGGTGGTGAAAGGCAGAAAGTTTATAGTGCAATAATGGTAACTATATACAGAGAATATACAGACTGTCACACAGCATAACATACCTCGGTCAGAGAGAGCTATGTCTCCCCTTTGGCTTATCAAGCTTAGACATTATATACAACACACAGCCAATGAACATCAGGGCAAACTAATTACCTACTCCTAATGACCACAAGGGGTAGCACCTGCTTGTTTAACACCTGGCTGTAACAGTGTTAGCCACTTAGCATGACAGCTAAGACTTAGGCACTTAGATCTTCCTGATCTATACACATGCTGTAACAGCTTGCTACCTCACCACACAGACATATATCCCAATATGCCTCCTAGGTAGTAAGTGTTACACCTAGCCCCCCTCTGAATACTTTAAACTGTTCAGAGTACATACATTTTGTCAGTACATCAGCAAGGTTACAAGTTGAATCCCATTTAACAATTTTTACAAAACCATTATTAACATGCAATTGAACTGTTTGGTATCTAATCAAGATGTGCTTGCTTCTAGCTTTTGCTCCAAAGTCTTCTGCTAAGCTCAGGGCAGCAGAGTTGTCACAGGACACCTGAATTGGAAGATGACAATTTACTTTCAAGTCTATTAACAATTGATACATCCATTCAAGTTGAATCATGGTATCATGCAATGCCGCATATTCCGCTTCACACGTACTCGTGGCTATAAGAGACTGTTTTAATGACTTAAACATTACCACGGCATTATCTAACATAATTACCATCCCTGTTGTTGACTTTGCTCCAGGACGATCCGCCCAGCTTGAATCACAAAATGCTTGCAGATTCATTTCCCCTGTAACTTTCAGATCCAGACTGTAGTCTATTGTACCTTTAAGATACCTTAGTGCAGATTCATTTCCCCTGTAACTTTCAGATCCAGACTGTAGTCTATTGTACCTGTAGTCTATTGTACCTATGTAAAGAAGCCTTCTGACAAGAATGTAGTTGGCTGTAGGTGGTTGTTTAAGGTAAAAACCCTGCAAGATGGGTCACTGCAACACAAAGCCCGTTTAATTGCTCAAGGATTTTCTCAGATGTATGGTCTAGATTATGATTCTGTGTACAGTCCCACGGTAAAGAGTGAATCATTTAAGGTAGCCTTATGTCAGGCAGGAGTTCAGAAGAAACAAATACAGCATTATGATGTTAACACTGCTTATTTGCACGCTACACTAGAGGAAACCATATACATGAAGCAGGTACCAGGCTTTGAATGTGCTGATAAAGGATTGGTGCTCAAGCTTAACAAAGCTTTGTATGGGTTGAAGCAATCTGGCAGGCAATGGTTTCTGTACATATCTTCTGTATTAAAGAAATATGGGTTTAAGCAAAGTGTGGCTGACCCTTGTATATTCACAAGAAAGGTATTGACATCTGTTGTAACAATTCTTATCTTTGTTGATGATATCCTGGTTATTCATGATACTATGTCACAACTGAAGTGGTTTGAGAGCGTAGCTCAAAGCTTCTGCAAGATTAAACATCTTGGTCCCATTAAGAACTACTTGGGTGTAAATGTAACAAAAGATTCTGATGGATGTTACAAACTAAGCCAAAAGGATAAAATTGTGAAGTT
>NW_015175379.1:361743-374732 GCF_001447785.1 Gekko japonicus | reverse complement strand
CACTGGAATTACCTCCACAGGTCTCCCTTCTCCCTCAGCATCCGACAAACTGCTGCCAGTCAATGAGTCAAGGTTGGTGCCTAGCAGCCAGCTCAGAACACCTTCCTCAAAGCTTTCCCAGTCAGGGTCACTCATCCACTCTCTGCTCCACCATTGTGCAGCTCCAGCTTAGAGCCTCCACTCACCAGTGCAGTCTACCACCAGGCTGGGCCCATAACCCTATTGGGTGCAGTAAATAAGAAGCCTGGAGACCGACTGGTGGTGAAAGGCAGAAAGTTTATAGTGCAATAATGGTAACTATATACAGAGAATATACAGACTGTTACACAGCCTAACATACCTCAGTCAGAGAGAGCTATGTCTCCCCTTTGGCTTATCAAGCTTAGACATTATATACAACACACAGCCAATGAACATCAGGGCAAACTAATTACCTACTCCTAATGACCACAAGGGGTAGCACCTGCTTGTTTAACACCTGGCTGTAACAGTGTTAGCCACTTAGCATGACAGCTAAGATTTCTTTTGCATACACTACTCCCTAGAAATGTATCCCCCATCCAGTACTTGTGCTTGACATTTTTGTGTCCCAGATGTAATACTGTGCATTTATCTTTGTTGAATTGCATCCTGTTTGCAACTGCCCACTTCTCCAGAGTATTCAGACTTGATTCATCCTATCAGTTCTCATTAGCAACATTTAGAATTTCTCACTACTGTCTGACCCCCCAAACCCCCATATGGGTATTTCTTCACTCCTATATGAAATGAATCTAGGATTCTTAATTTTCGCTTCAGTTCTTTGCCCTGAATTTCCCCTGTAACTAGCACATATTTTCCAACATTATTTTAGATTATTATTAATAAATCATTATACCTTGTATGTATATTAATAATATAAATAATGTACATCGCAATACACAATGAGCCCTCCTTTGGGAGAAAGGTGGGGGTATGGATGAAATAAATAAATACCATGCGTATTACATGTACAAAGAAACATGCATATACAATATAAACAAATCTTCAAAACCAATAACTAACAAAAATATAAACTAAAATACAGAACATGCATTCATCCCTACAACCCATGTGGGTTTTATACCCATTTTACTGTCATGATTTCCCCCAAAGATTTCTGGGAACTGTAGTTTGGTGAAGGCTGCTAAAGGTGAAAGGAATAATAAACTAGGTGGATAGTATAAGCTCCAAGAAGGGCCCTGAAGTGGTCAGGCCTTACCAACATCCCTTATTCTGCAGGTACTTCTCCTGACTACATGTCTCAAATATATTAACCTTTTGTGACCAAGACCGGGTAATCAATTCCTTTTACAAGAACATTTTACCAAGTCCATCTGTCCCAGCTGGAGCGGCCCAAGAAAGGCTGTTTCATGCTTGGATTGTTATGCAATGTTACTGCCACCTCAATTTTGGTTTGAAGCATTTCCCGGAAATGTTGCTCCACTTTCCAAATGTCAAGTAATCTGCTGGGGGTAGTGCATTGTATTGATTTAATAAAAAAAACAATCCTTTTCTGAAACCCTGGGATAAACGGGAAAAGAATCCGATCACCCAAGCCAGGAAGTGGCTTTTGATCTTCTCCAAGCATAAATGTCACCCCCCAGCTGCCACATGTTCCGACCCACCAGGAGTTCCTGTAAAATTGTCATGGTATGCAATAAAGTATATGGAATCCTTCTGCCTTCCATCCAGATCCTTCTGTAAACCAGCAATAGACACCAGGAAATCCCTAGATAAGGTTATCTTTCAGTCCTACCACCCAAGTGTCCCTGATGTCTGGGGCTTACTTGATTTGAACCTGTTTTTCAAAGCTGTCTCTCTGACTTCCTGTCCTCTTGACTCAATGTTCTATCTTGTCCTGCATTGACCTTCTACCTATATGAATCCTTGTCCAGTCTTCCCTTTGGACAGACTTTGTAGCTCTGATCTTGGCCTGCAATTGAGTCCACCTCCGGAATGACTCTCTCATGGACCAGTCCCTGACACTCAGACAGTTTAGGGCTGCTAACCCTTCAAAATGGCCTAACTATGTGTTTTAATCCATGGCCAGATTACCCAGTACTTAGTTTACAGAGTGATCCTCGATTGGTCTACTCAGAAGTAAGTCCCACTATATTTAGTGGGGTTAATTCCCAGGTAAGTGTGCGTAGAATTTCACAGTTAGTCCTTAAAATCAGCTAAACAGGCTCTTGTTGGATGTAGGGTTGCCAACCTCCAGTAGTGTCTGGAGACCTCCTGTAATAGAAGAAGAAGAAAAAAAAGAAGAGATTGGGTTTATACCCCCCCCTTCACTCGCAGAGCGGCTTACAAACTCTGTTCCCTTCCCCTCCCCACAATAGACATCCTGTGAGGTAGGTGGGGCTGAGAGAGCTCTCCCGAGAACTGTCCTTGAGAGAACAGCTCTGGAAGAATTTATGACTGAACCAACATCATACCAGCAGCTGCACGTGGAGGAGTGAGGAATCAAACCTGGTTCTCCCAGATTAGATTCCGCGCTCTTAACCACTACATCAAACTTGATCTCCAGGATAGGGTTGCCAAGTCCCCCCGGGGGGCGGATTTCCCCCCGCTTTGGAGGCCCGATTTCCACCCCCTCAAATGGCTGTGGCCCCGCCCCCAGTGTGCCTGGTGTCATGACATCACATCCAGGTGGCGTGCGCGCGCTTTGCAGGATACCAGGCAGGAGCCCCCCACCGCCAGGTAAAAAAGATTTGGCAACCCTACTCCAGGAGACAAAGGTCAGTTCCACTGGAGAAAATGGCTGCTATGAAGAAGAAGAAGAGGAGGAGGAGGAGGAGGAAGAGGAGGAGGAGGAGAAGGAGGAGGAGGGGATTGGAGTCTCAGAGCAGCTTACAAACTCCTTTCCCTGCCCCTCTCCATAACAGACACCCTGTGAGGTAGGTGGGGCTAAGAGAGCTCTTTCCAGAACTGCCCTTTCAAGGACAGCTCTGACAGAACTATGGCTTTCCTAGAGTCATCCAGCAGCTGCAAGTGGAGGAGTGGGGAATCTAACCCGGTTCTTCCAGATTAGAGTCCGTGCACTTGGACTGCTGAGGTCCCTCCCCTCCCGAAACCCTGGCTTCCCCAAGCTCCACCCCTAAAATCTCCAGATATTCCTCATCCCAGAGCTGGCCACCCTACAGGGGATATGGCACTGCCACTTTGTGGGGGGGGGGGTTAACTTTGGTTCCCCCAGATGGGATTGATTTAAAGAGACATCTGGAAATAAATACATGTTTGGTTGTTTCTTTGTTCCAAGTTTTGCCTGGCGATTCCATGAATCAGTCTAATTTTTAAGCACACAAATGTCAGTGCTGTTTTCACAGTACAATGGTGGCAATCCTAATCTAACTCTGGTCCAAATCCTAATAAGATATGTACTTCAGCCTTCTGCCCCTGCTTCCCCCCCCCCCTTGATGCTTAGCTGCCTCCAGCTCAACAATATTAAACTAGTTTAAGTTTTGTTTCCCATTTTTGCCCTGGACATGACATTGTATCAGATCAATTGTTTTGGTGGCTGATGGAGGAATCTCTCGCATAATGACCTTTCCTTTGTTCCGTCCCCCCTCCCCCCCCCGCTTCAGTCTTGGCTCAAAAAATATTGCCGCTTATGTTGTTTGGAGGAGTTGTTTTAATCATGAAAGAGTGGCGAAGAAGAGTAGCTGGAGAGTGCCTGTTATTTGCTGATAAGCAAAGTGTTAATTGTGCAGGCTCTCTGGAGAAAACAGTTATCTTTCCTTACATTTAGCACACACATGCCCATAATGAACCTCCCACAATGAACTTCAGTCTACCTTCCCGAAAGCATTCAGCCCTCTAAGCCAGAGGGAAATTCTCAAGCCTGTGAGTTTATTATTTTCTTCCATTTCAGCAGCCTGGGCAATCTCCCCATCTCCTCCAACAACCCCCAGCTTTTAGTCTGCCAAACCTGGGAAGAATAGGAGGCCATTCGATGGCAGGATACAGCGTCTGTCTTAAGAGTGTCTAGAATGATCCCCATCGAAAATCAGAATCACCATCTCTTTGTCTGTTCTTGTGGAGTCAGAATGGTTCTAAAGGATGCCATCTTTCTATGGAGTGGTGATGTTTCCCCTCTTCTGTATGGTATACGTCAACAATTTTCGTAAGGAGGTCCCATCCCCATGCCCTAGAAAAATGCAGATTTCCAATCCACATACACTTCATTGTTCTCTACACCATGCAACTCTTTTAAAATTAAATTCTCGGAATTGATGAGTGTTATAAGTGCCTATATGTTTTACATGTTCAAATGTTGCAATTCCAGACATTTTTGTAGGACATCGGCCCAGTGTCTCTCGAAATTACAAAAAAAAGATGGAAAAGGAGAGCAGAGACCAAGGCAGCCAAGGAGACTAGGAAAACAAGAGTAAACTATAATTTGAACCGACACACACACACGCACACACACACACACAGACAGACACAAACATTCTGCCTAGTAGTTTCTGGTGCACTGTGAGAAAGTGTAAAGATTTTGCATGTGTTCATGCAAATTTTTTTTCGTGACTTTGGTGAGTCTTGCAGGAATTAATTTGGTGAGTTAATTTTTAAAAGTAGGGATCCAAGAGGCAAGTCTCAGATGTCTACAAAACAATAGCATCCCTTTCTGAGCTGTATTTCCCCCACTTTTTGTACCCAGCTCCTGTTTCATCAAAACCACTTAACTCCCTCAGACTCTTACAGTTCTCACTGTTCCTGCATGACAAATGTCACACTCAGTGCTTGGGCTGACCACAGTGGGTACAACAGAGGCCTCTGTGGTTTTACCAAGGGCTATAGTTGTCTGTAGCAATGAGTTGCCTCATATACATAAAGCAAAGGAAGAGGCCTAGTACTGAACTGATCCAGGGATATGTGATATGATTACTCTTCTTCTTGCATCGCATTTTTATACCAAATTGCATGTGACACCTTCAAACAATCAAAGCAACATCTGCTTCTTTTTCTCAAGCATTCAGCATTCTAAAGGGCACTGCAGATGTTTTTTGCATTATGTGCATTCTTACATTGCTTTCAGATGATTGTCCTCCTCCCCTGTCCACCCAACCTACCTGACATTAAGGAACTCCTTAAATGGCTTTACAGTTCAAAATTTAAAGGCTGGGCTAGGCTAGGCTAAACCAAATCAAGGCCGAACTCTCCCTAAATGCTAAAATGATTCAACTGAGGCTATTGATTTTTTGGTCACATTATGAAAAGAAAAAACAATAATGCTCAGAAAAGTTGGAGCCAGCAGGAAAAGAGGAAGACCCAACATGAGATGGATTGACTCAATCAAGGAAGCCTTTGCTTTCAGTTTGCAAGACTTATAGAATCATAGAAGGACAGAGTTGGAAGGGTCCATACAGGCCATCTAGTCCAACCCCCTGCTCAATGCAGGATCAGCCTAGAGTATCCCTGACAAGTGTTTACCCAGACACTGCTTGAAGACTGCCAGTGAGGGGGAGCTCACCACCTCCCTAGGCAGCCAGTTCCACAGGTGAACTAATCCTACTGTATTTTTTCCTTAATGTCCAGCCAGTATCTTTCAGCCCATAATTTAAGCCCATCATTGTGAGTCCTCTCCTCTGCTGCCAACAGGAACAGCCCCCTGGCCTCCTCTAAGGGACAGCCCTTCAAATACTTCAAGAGAGCAGTCACGTCTACCCTCAACCTCCTCTTCTCCAGTCTCAACATTCCCAAGTCCCTCAGCCATTCCTCATAGGGCTTGGTCTCCACTTGAGCAAGGCTGTTAAGGATAGAACACTTTGGAGGTCATTAATTCATAGGGTCACTATAATTTGGAAGCAACTTGACAGCACTTCTCTCTCACACACACACACACTGCACACTGACCAGACCAGACCAGACCAGACCAGACCAGACCAGACCAGACCAGACCAGACCAGACCAGACCAGACCAGACCAGACCAGACCAGACCAGAATAGAATAGAATAGAATAGAATAGAATAGAATAGAATAGAATAGAATAGAATAGAATCCCAGACTTAGCCAACTGGTGTGGTAGGATCCAGTCCCATGTGCTCCTAATAGCCATTGCTCGGCAGTTACAGGGATTCTCCACACCTTCCTGTTTCCCTCCTGCAATCCCATCACTAAATCCCCAAGGGGTAGCTGTGTTAATCTGTTACAGTAAAAGTGTCACAAGAGGCTCCTTAAAAGACTAACAGACGTCTGGTGGCCTCAGCTTTCATGGACGAGAACCATTTCCATTGGATGCACATTTACCAAGCAGCTGACATTGTGAAGTCAGCCAAAGGAATGCGATTCAAAGACAATCCCATTTTAATTCTTCAAGTATGATCATCCCAGCATGGAAACATGCCTGTAACAGTCTGGAAATGATCTAATTGTGGAGGAGATTATTGGATCAATCTGTTTTGGCACTTTCAGAAATGTCAGCTCCAATGTATTATTCAAATTAGACGTGCTACTATTTTTTGGGGGGAAAAGTAATCCTCAGAGAATTAGTGACTGTAGTTGTAGGAAAAGAGCTGTAATTCAATATAGACTGTAATATTCCAGTAAAATTCTAGTGAAAAAAATAGCATTAGCAACTACTGACATGATTATGTTGTTGAAGGTTTATAACTGATATTATTGTTATAGTGTATCAAAAACTGTTTGGAAGTTCTCCCAACATGGAACTTGCTATAGCTTCTTCTAAGAATTTCCTTTAATGTACCAGTAAACTTTGGCTTCACGTTCCTGGGATCCCAGATCACCGCAGACAGTGACAGCAGCCATGAAATTAAAAGACGCCTGCTCCTTGGGAGGAAAGCGATGGCGAACTTAAACAGCATGATAAAAAGTAGAGACATCACCCTGCCAACAAAAGTCCACATGGTCAAAGCAATGGTATTCCCAGGAGTCATGTATGGCTGCGAGAGTTGGACTATAAGGAAGGCCGAGCACCGAAAAATGGATTCTTTTGAACTATGGTGCTGGAGAAGACTCTTGAGAGTCCCTTGGACTGCAAGGAGATCAAATCAGTCAGTCCTAAAAGAAATCAACCCTGACTGTTCCCTGGAAGGCCAGATAATGAAACTGAAGCTCAAATACTTTGGCCACCAAATGAGAAGGGAGCACTCACTGGAGAAGACCCTGATGCTGGGAAAGATTGAAGGTCAATGATGACGGGGATGGCAAAGGATGAGATGGTTAGACAGTGCCATAGATGCAACGAACATGAAATTAAGCCAACTTCAGTGGATGGCAGAAGACAGGAAGGCCTGGCATGATCTGGTCCATGAGGTCGCACAAAGAGTCGGACTCGACTGTGCAACTGAACAACAACAAAAACTTTGGCTGCGACCAGACACACTAAATATCCACTTTCAATGCACTTTCCAACTGGATTTTACTGTGAGACCTGGCAAAATCCAGTTGGAAAGTGCATTGAAAGTGGATTATTTAGTATGTGCGATTGCAACCTTCATTGCATTAATGTAACAAGTGTTGAGTTTTGGGTCAAAGTCTAAGAGCAAAATTTAAAACATAGAATATTAAAAAATTGGTTTATTCTTCTACCTTGATCCAAAACACCTTTTGAAATTTTATAGTCTGCACTTTGATACAGAAAAAACTGAACACAGAAATAAACACCTAGATTGCACGATCAGGATTTGGCACTGAAACTGGACACTTGCTTGCTCTTGTTTTTCTTCACCTGTTCACATTCCTCTTACTTCAATTATTGAATGAATGAAACTAGTACAGTCAGAATAAGAATGAAAATATGGCAGCACAAGGACATCAAGGTATGAGTTCTACATGCGCAACAGTCCTTGTACAAATGGAGGTGCAAAAAATGACTCCTCGCTGTCTGTTTGCGCGAATCAGAACTGATTGTACCCCATGATCTTTTCTGCTTATGCAAGACATGGCACAGGGTTATTTCTTCTGGTACAATTTCAAAACCAAACTAAATGAAATCATGTGAACCATCTGCTGTACATTCCATTGCTCCATATGCAATTGTTAGTTCATTAAACATTCCACTGAAGCTATATGTATTGCTTCAGCCGTTGTGCTAGTACTTGCGCAAGCAAAACTGTGCTAAGTACATTTTCATTTCCACTCACATGTAATTGGATCCAACCCATGGACTGTGCATTGCCTGACACTTTACAGTCTTGTGGGAACTGATAACCTCATTCCAATTTACCACATTCTCATGAGAAAGAGACTATGAACAAGGATGCCCCCAGATCTGTGCCTGTGCTAGATTATCTCAGGAACACAAAGGGTTGGATCCAGCCAGCTTTTCAACTGGTGAAAAGGGGAAGAAGGCATCTTCTTTCACCACCAAAAAGGCTCTGCAGGAGACCTTTGGGACCTTCATGGACAAAAGCTGCATGGGATAAGTGTTGTAATAAGGAGGGGAAATGAGCAACACTGAATGAAAACGTTGGAGGGATCTAACCCAAAGTCCTCTCCCACTACCCATGTTTGCAGTATGGAGTTATAAAACTTCCTTACAGCATTTACATAAGTAAGACAAAGATAAAGAATTTTGGGAAGAGCCGTGGATGTGCACTTCCTTTGCATATAGGAAGTCCTAGGTTCTATCTCAGACTGCAGATATTAAGGAATATCTTTATTTGCCAGATAGCCATTGCCAGTCAGAGTACACATCACTGAGCTAGATGGGTCACAGCTCAGTGGTGGTGACTTATTTTCAGCACTTATATCCAGTTCTCAGCCGGATTAGTTCTGAAAGTTGCAGATATCAAGACAGAAGGATCCGAGCAAACAAGAAGTCTAAGTTTCAATCACTGGCTTCAGCTACTAGAAGGATTTCAGGTGTAGCTGTTGGGATGAGAAAGACCCTCTTCTGTCCAAGGCCCTCAAAAACCATCGTCAGTCAGAGTTGATTCCACTGAGCAAGCTGGGTTAATATATGATGCTATTGTCAGACTCCTGCAGCAATCAGTTCCCAACAGCTTTCATTCAAAGAAGTAAAGTATATTGAGACATTGAGAGTATGCAGATATCACGGCACTTGTAGTGTTAGAACTGGCCTAAAGCGGGTGAAGCAAGCAGATATACATTATTCAAGAGGGTCCCCTGATGGCTCAGGTCCAATCAGAAGCCAGGTAGGAATCTGCCAAACTAACAGGCAATTATTCTCAGGAGAAAAGTACACCAGACACTCAAGGTCGAAGGCATCGGTTACATAGATAAAGTAAGACTGGGAATACAGCAGAAATGAAAGTTAAAATTCCAGAGTCCCCACACACACACCCATGGCAGCTAGAACATCCAGAGGCCTAGCTGACAATTATAATGTAATAGCAGAGCAATCACTGTTATTTCCTGTTCCAGCCACCTTACGTAGTGTCCAAAGGTGATCTGAAACCCAACTGCAATAGCTCAAGTTTCACCCACAGCCATCTATGGAACAGCACACGTCCACCTCTCTTTCCTTCTAATAATTGTCTTTTTCTTTCACCTCTCAAGGAAACTATTCACTGAAAAGAGACCTAGGTTACTACTGTTTCATAACCTCAATCAGAAATTTTTTGGGTTTTTTTTTAAAGGGAGTCTCTTGGTTTCCAAATGCAGAAGCCACAAGCACAGGAGAAAGGGGATAATTAAGTGGTTTGGTTTTATTTCCTGCCAGAAGCCTTTGCTTTGGGTATTGGGATGGAAGATGTTGAAATGGCAAAAATCAGAGTCAAAAATGCTTTTCAGATGTGGAATGCATAGAGGAGCAATTGCTAGCTCAGTACCTTTTGTATCTGGGATATCCTGAAGGTCCGAAGGTCGCCATTTCCCAGGACTCTCAAATGGACAAGCTCTTAACTTTGCATTCTTCATCCAACACTTCTTTCCACCCCCGGAATGTCTACATCAAGAAAGGAGTCTGAAGCACCCCTGGCACTGGCTCTTGGCCTCTGCTTCTGTACGTTCTTGGCAGCAAGTCAGCATTGCTTGGGTTTTGCTAATGAGTTCGGCAACCTTTTCATTTTTTCAGTGTGGACTCCAACAGGGCTGTGAAATGCCTGAGCTGGGTGGGGGGATTCAGTGTTTGCAAAGGTTGTGACCAGACCATTTGTGATGCTGTCTGAATGGGCGGACAAAAGGCATACGTTTTTCTCTATCGAGGAATGGACTTTTCTCACATGGAAAGGTGACTGGAAGTGGGTGTGGAGACTTTTCTTGCTTTCGTTGTTGCAAACTGCCCACAGGATGGGCTGGTGTTAGGGATCGGCATGGTTGTCCCACAGCCTGGCAAGCAGCACAGACCTCAGACTGGAGACACAGTGTTCGGTCCCCCATTTCTCAATGGGAGAAATGCATGGAGGCTGCCAAGGAAGCGGAGAGCAAGAGGATTACCCTCTGCTGGGAAAAGCTCCCAGCTAGACCCAAGAGGGCCTGCCAGCACCACAGTCAGGGCCCTTTCCTGTGCCCACTACTAGACTTGCCCACCCACCACATACCCACACCTGACTATGCATCCATGCCAGTTTGGTGTAGTGATTAGGGGCATGGACTCTAATCTGGGAGAACTGGGTTTGATTTCCACTCCTCCACATGCAGCTTCTGGTGTGACCATGGGTCAGTTATAAATTCGTTCAGAGCTGCTCTCTGCAGAGCAGTTCTTGGGAGAGCTCTCTCAGCCCCACCTACCTCACAGGGTGTCTGTTGTGGGGAGGAGAAGGGAAAGTAGATTGTAAACCACTCTGAGACTCCTTTGGATAGTGAAGGGTAGGGTATAAATCCAACCTTCTCCTCCTCCTCCCCCCTTCTTCTTCTTCTTCTTCTTCTTCTTCTTCTTCTTCTTCTTCTTCCCACTTGCAAGTTCTTCCACCACCACCACCATCACAGGTGCTTACACTGCCTGCTCACCCTTTCCCTGAGAGCCAGGGTGGTATAGTGGTTAAGAGCAGCAGACTCTAATCTGGAAAACTGGGTTTGGTTCCCCACTCCTCCTTCATATGAAGTCCGCTGGGTGTCCTTGGGCCAGTCACAGTTCTTTCAGAACTCTCTCAGCCCCACCTCCCTCACAAGATGCCCGTTGTGGAGGCTTCTGGTTTGGACTCTGTGAATGGCGGTCGCATCTTCGGGGAGCTCCCGGAGTCGATTCGCCCACGCGCGGCCAGGGGGGGGATCCACACAAGCGGAGACCCTAAGGAACCTCAGGCAGAGGTTCCGATCCGGGGTGCGCAGGGGATGTGCCTCTTTCCTGGCCAGCTGGTCAGAAATTGAGGCTCGCCCCATGCCCCAATGGCCCTAGCCGCGGCAGTGCCCCGCACGGGGACTAGCAAAGCCGCCAGTCGTCACCGGGTGATGAAGCGGATAAGCGTTTAAAAGGAAGATATTTGGCAAAAACTGTGAGTTGTTGGTCGGAGACGGGAAACGGAGCGAAACGCATTCCCCCCCAGTGAAAAAGCACAAGAAAGGAGGGGGGGAGACTGAGCTAACAGAAGAAGAGGGGGGGAGTGAAATTTGAAAAGAGCAGTGTTACCTTTTGGTGAATTGTTAAAAGAGAGGCAGGAAGATTCATTTTCTAGCTGCGCAGCATGAACTTTTAAAAAGTAAACAATAAAATAAAGATGTTGGGGCAGAAAAAGTTTCAGGAGAAGCCGGCAAAGAAGCTCGGAGGAACTTCCGGTGCTAGCTCCCGCCTCTTGGAGCCGGCTGTCACTGAACAGGAGAGTGACCTTCTGCACCCTCTGCTGGAGCAAATGCAGAAAATCAATCAAACGTTGACAAGTATGGAAAGTGTTCTCAGTAACCAGCAGACACAGTTGAATGCTACAGCCAAGAAAATGGAGGAAATCGTGCAAAAATGCTTGGTCTCAACAGAAGACACTCAAAAAGTCAAGAAAAAGGTGGATAAAATGGAAAAAACACCAAGAAATGCAAGACAAAAAGTTATTGATGCTTCAAATGGAAAAAAATCAAATTTGACTCTCCAGTTTCAGGGCAACAAAGAAATGGAAAAAGAAGATCTCCGAAGTATCTTAGCGGAAGCCTTGGCAACACTCACCGGCTGGGAAGCGGATGAAATAAGCGAGGAAATGGATCTGGTTTACAGAGTCTATTCCAACTTTACAAGGATCAATAACCTGCCAGCAGAAGTGGTAGTCAAGTTTACAAAACAGAAAGTTCGGGATCAAATGTTGAGAGTGTCTTCTTCAATGCCTATGAAGATTGGAGAGCAGACAGTCAGGATTTTGAAAGATGTTCCATTTGAAATTCGAACGAAAAGGAAAGCATACAAAGGACTGACCTTATTCTTGCAAAACCATCAAATTAGTTATCGCTGGTTGATTCCAGAAGGACTCACTTTCAAGCTTAAGGATAAAAGAGAGAAGATTGACTCAATTTTCAAAGCTCAAGACTTTTTGAAGAGACACACCAGCTCAGAGGAGGCAGCACTCGCCAAATTGGAAGAATTGGACAGTGACAGAGACAGCAGCTCAGAGGGGGAAGTCAAGACTCTGGAAGATGTAGGAGCGGGGAAAGGTTCATCATATAATCTGAGAGACGTGAAAGGGAGGCAGCCCAAATCATGAAGAATGGTTCGGAATGCGCAAGAAAAGACTTTACTAACAATAAACCAAAAGGACACTACTAATACACTAACAGTTATTGTTTTTTACAGGTTAAGATGAAAGACGATAGACAACTCACAGAAGCCAAAAGAAGATTTGTCTAATACTAACAAAAGATTAACATACTAATGAAAGCATCACCCATCCTTTTCTTAATCCCACTATATACCCTCCTTTTTTCTGATATTAAAAGCATAAACTCTCTCCTTTTTAGGAGAGTCAATTAAAAAAAAAAGATGCCCGTTGTGAAGAGAGGAAGGGAAAGCTGCTTTGAGACATACGAAGCCTACTGGGTGACCCCTGGGCCAGTCACAGTTCTCTCAGAACTCTCCCAGCCCCACCAGCCTCACAAGGTTCCTGTTGTGGGGAAAGGAAGGGAA
>NW_015175379.1:343891-361324 GCF_001447785.1 Gekko japonicus | reverse complement strand
GCAGGAATGTAAGAGAGCGAGCTGTGGGTGCGTTTTTGATTATATCAAAAGTGTCTAGAGGAGGAGCTGGGCCCAGAGGACCTCCCCTGTGATGCTGTGTTCTGTCATAGCCAAAGGATCTGGGATTGGCTACTGTATTTCTCTGGGAGGGCCTGGAAACTGGAGGGCAGTTTGAGATCTAGTGACTAACTCAATCAAGACACCTGGGCTAGGGGTAGTCGTATGTAGATGGATGACTCATGTCCATGCAGCCAGGTTGAATAGGGTCTTTGTGAGTACATGCTGTCTCTTGGTGCGAGGGGGAGGGGGGTTTTCAGGTATGTGACCATGTGGCTGGTTTGAAATGGAGTCTGCTGCTTTTTGTGACCATGTGCTTGGAACAAAATGGCGTTTGCTGGACATGGGAACACCTCAGGAATAGCAACCATAAGAGGAAACAGTGTCTCTGGTATGTATCCTTATTGGGCGCTCACATCATGTCAGTTTCAGGCATAGTCCGTCGTTGGCACACTTCATCAGGTACAGCAATGGCACACTTCATCAGGTACAGTAACTCAGTTCATAAAAACACCATAGCAGGCGTGTGGGCTTACAACAGATCATTAGCATATTACGCTACACCCCCATGTTACCAGAAGTGTGCTCATCCAGCCACATTCACCTTTTGCTTCTTATTCTGTTTACCTTGTTTGTTGTCAAAACCCAGGGCTTTTTTTGTAGCAGGAACTCCTTTGCATGTTAGGCCACACATCCCTTATGTAGCCAATCCTAATGAGTTTCTGCTGTTGGGTGTGGCCTATTATGCTAATGAGTTCCTGCTGGGCGTGGCCAACTCAGGAGCCAGCCGGAACTCCGTTCCTGTGCGTTCCTGCCCCAAAATAGCCCTGGGTGTGGCTAGGAGTGCCATTGCCAGGGCCACCCGGAATGCTGTTGCTTAGTGCATCACCCTCGTGCCGTTCTCCAGCAGCGCTAAGCAGCCAACCCAGCTGGAAGCACAGGTGACAAAGTGATCACAAGCAGAGTGCAGACGTTAGTGGAGATGCATGACAGGGCACCAGAAGCAGTGGGCCCAGGCAGTTGCCTCACTTCAGGGGATGCTGACGACATCGGCCCTGGCCACAGTGACTCTTCCTTATTCCTTCTTAGACCTGGTAGAACAATTGGGGTTAAAAACGAGGGCAAAATAGGTGCATTTTGGTCCTGATCACACGCAGAATTAGCCGTGCGATAGGGACAAATGCTGGGCGGATTTTACAGGTGCGATCACATGAAAACATCTGGCAAGTGTCCTACACCCGTCGGCAACCTGTATCGCCCCGCCGAAGATGCAGAGTAAAAAGATACCTGGGAAAGTGCACTAGTTTCCAGGAAACACACAGTGCAGGCGGGCGTCTGATCTCGGAAGCGCTGGTATCCCGTCGCACCCGGCACCCGTCTGCGTCTCACCGGATTTTTTTACGCCTCCGTGGCATGCGCACAAACGTGGAACTGTGCATGCGCACAAACGCATTACTGCTGAACTGTCTCGCACTTCTTTACCACACTTCACCATCACGTGTGATCGGCGGCTGATGGCCTGAGCAGCGAGCCTCGGAGGAACGTCTGATCGAGCTACCATGCTTCATTTTGCACCGGGGCAAAAAGCTTCACTCCCCCCCTTGATTTTCTTGCTCATGTGACTGGGACCTTTGTATAGTTTGTCTTCGGGAGAGAGCAGAAGCAATTGCATTAGGAGTTGCTAGCACAGCCAGAGGAAAACAGCAGTCAAACTAGGAAAAGATATTCCTGGTCAGGGGAGGAGACACGGTATACCTATAGCCAAATCAACAGCAGGATGATTTGGCCTGGCCAATTAAAAAGGTGTCTAAATATTCCAGTCATCGTCTTAGACTCAGATTTCTGCCAAAGTTTGGTTCCCTACCCTGGTTGGTTCTCACATATGCTTTTCGGCCATGTCCAGGTTTGTGGCTGGATCTCAGATGAAAGGAGCCTTTCATTGATTCTCGCAAATGCCTGAGAAATTTCTTGACAAGTTGATGGCCGTGATTTCATGTGCCCGAGTTCCTTTTTGTGCTTTCTTGCCTTGCAGAAACAGAGAGTACCGAAGAGGGGAGGCCATAAGGTAGAAAGTATCTCACTGGGCCTCCATGGATATATGATCTTCTGACACGTTTTCATCGATATTTAGAAGAGAGTGGAAATTTACGGGATGAGTGATGATGCCGGACTTGGAAATGTCATCGCCGTGAACGAGTCACCACTTGAAACTTGAAAATCATCCCTACGAGACACCCCAAATTTGCGACATTCCCATGTACAAAGAGCTAGAAAGCCCACAACACCCTCCCTGACATTTGCAGCCTCCCCCACAGATCCTTTTCGTGCAGTATGAGGGACTGCATAGGTCAACAGGCTGGGAAATCCCAGGGGGAGAAGAATGGATCTCTTTGTCCCCTGCAAATTCACAAAACCTCAGCCTCCCTCAGAGCACCGTTGCCAAAGTGAAGCAATTGTTTTTTGTACTGACCACAGACATTTCTCAAGGGAAGACTGGTGGCGTGGAAGTCAATGGCTCAGCTGTTTGGGCCAGAGAAATCTCTACACTCCTGATCAGCAGATATCTTGTTATCCCTGAAATGCCACCATGAGAGCTTTGGCTTGATCATGGCCACCAAATGGGGGCTTGGATTTTTTTAGGGGATTTGTTTGCCCTCAAATGCACAGGCTCACAAGAGTACATTGATAAAGGCCAAAGTACATATGATGCCCTTGGTAACTGGACATGTACCCGCACAGGAAATACCAAGCATGAGGGGTAATATGGATTTGAGGCTGCGGAAAAGAGGGCTGCCTCTCCTCCCAGTCTCAATGCCCCAAACTGATGTCACACCATCAGCCCTATGGCCATTACCCTGATCAGAAATGCCTGCCTCCACTGACACAAGCTACTTTGAGCTCCAGTAAAGAAAAAAGACAAATACCTACATTATGTCTGTCTTTCCCCCCCTCACAAGGGTGGAAATAGCTCTCTCTCTCTCTCTCTCTCTCTCTCTCTCTCTCTCTCTCTCTGTGTGTGTGTGTGTGTGTAAAGAAAGAGCATGGGAAAGATTTAACCTCCTTCCCTTCCTTAGTACTTGTAGCTGCAATCCACATCAAGTCTTTTCATACCCACAGCGTTTCATTTCATCTGGTGTTATTTGACATGGAGACATTTGATCAGACATCCCAGCATAATCCATTTCGCTGTGTGATCCGTCTGTCATTGAATGATAAGACAGCATGGTTGGGCAAGGGTTGCTGGGGTTTTTTTGTTGTCCTTTGTGCATGCGCATAACCGAGGAAGCGAACCCCTGTGCAGAGATGCCTCCATGCAGGGTTTTTGCGCATGCACTTTTCCGCTTCCTAGAGTCAAGTCTCCACTTTGACAGCTCACCGATCCTTCTGGGAAGCACTTTGATCTCTTTGATTCACAATGAGCCCACTCCCTTTCCCTCTCATTTTCAAATCTAGCCTAGAGATGGAGACAATTATGCGGTTATGCACATCTCACCATGCAAACAAAAAAATGGCACCGAGTCAGGCAGAACATCCCGACGACTTGAGAGCATGCTTGAGCAATCAGACTAGGTAAAATCCGTCCGTGGCCCATCAGCAAGTTTTAGGACCGGACTTTCCCTGGTGTCTTTTAACTCTAATTCAGGGGCAGGGCAGAACAGAGTGCCGATGACTGCGAAACCTTTCACAGATGTTGCAGTCTGATTGTGCACTTTAGATCCATCAGGCATCAGCATCTATTCTGGATCTAAACACACGTCTGATCGCAGCCGAAGTCAAAGCAGTTCTGTTCCATCACATTTGGTGGGAGTGGTGGGATGACAAACAGAGAACTTGATTAGCCAGGCATTTTGAATTTGGCACGCACACGCACACGGAGAGAGATCAACAGAAGTTTTTGGGGGGTTGGGGGTCAGTGGAAGAGCAAGCGGATGGAAAAGGGAGAGACAGAAATGGAGACTGAGAGGTGTGGGGAAGAGAAGCAGAAGGAGGCAGGGGAGAAGTAGGAGTCTCCCAGGGAGGAAGTCTAGTACTGAGGCAAGGCCTAGAAAAGGCACAAGAGACATGTGTGGCATTAACTATAGGTCACAGGACCTCTAACATGACACTCAAATAAAGGAGGAACTAACTCCCAGTTCTATGGTGGACCTTTCGTGGAGTCTAATTACAGTGTGTGTCTCCGTCGGGAGGTGCCCGCACTTGGCTAGCTTCCCCCTTCCACTCATTTACTCTATGGCATTTCACTCCTTGTGGTTTTTACAGTATTGATAGGACTCTGAAGAAGAAGAGATAATATTGATATGACAGAAGACAAGATGGCATCAAGGCTCTTTTCATGCCAATGGGTGCATGTGTATGTCACAGGGAGAGGTGGGTGGGAAGGTACAAATAAAATTCAAAAATAAAGAGCAGAGCAATGGGTAATTTTTAAGGTATCCATTCCAGTTTGGCAACCAGAACCAGTAATTCAGAACACCACATTTCAGAGAGATGTGGAGCGCATACAAATGCTGGAAAGTTTCCAGTCCTTAATTTGTATTTCCAAAGGCCAAAATTTAGCCACATTTCAGATTGGCTGTCTACACATCTAAGTGATCAGGAGCACGTTGTATGAAAAAACACCAAGTTTCTTTGTTTCAGATCTCAAGGGGTGGCAGATCTGTGTGTCTGTGTGCTTGTGTGTGTGCGTATAAGGAACTGAAACCAGACTTCTGGTTTTGGTGGGCTGATGGCGGCCACATCCCCAGGGAGCTGAGAGGGGTGCGACTGTCCGCACCCCCTGGGACCCATGCAATGGGTCCCTTGCCATGGGGCACTGAGGGTCGTCTCTCTGCTGGCACGCTGCCGGCAGATAGGGGCTTCCCTTTGCTTCGAAGGTCTCTGTGCTGAGTTCCCAAATGGGACTAAGCTACGCACACTGGGACAAGCGCTTGGAGGTACAGCGTTTAAATACTTACCTGGCGAGATCTGAATGATCAGACATTGAAGAGTGAGTCCGTTAAAGCAAGAACTAAAAGGTTGTGGGGGGGACTCTCCCCTGGAAAGAACAAATAAGCAATTAAAGAAAAGCCTTTGTGGTGGGGACAGAATCTTAAGCAAAAATAGACTGTATCAGAGAGACTCCATGAGACAAACAAGCGATTAGGCACGTTCTCTGGACTTTGGCAAATTCTGTAAAAAGTAAACCTCTTTAAAAATTGTGATTGGCGATGCAGTGAAGCAGCAAGTGAGACTCAATCTTTCTCCAGGAAGTGAAGAGCAACTGGCTCATGTGACCAGAAGTAACCATAGACTCTCTCAGATCGTATGTTAAGCCTTTCCCCCCTGCTGGCAAAAATGAGGAATCTCATAAGAACTGTGTTGTATATTGGCTGTTACTTTCAAGGGACTGTGTTAACATCGGGGAAGCGACTAGCCTTTGATCACAGGGACTTCCAATATTTAAGAGGGGAGTCTAATGAAAAGGTTGAAGTGGGGGGGCCTGTATGCAGACGTTTAAGCGAAGCTGAAAGCGAATGGGTATGCCATGGACATATCTAAAATAAGTCTGACAGGCAAAAGGGCGGATAGACTCTCTGTAAGTTTGGCTTTTAAAAGCAACAAATGGAATGATCTCTAAGATTGAAGGCAAGAATTCAAGCGAAAAACAGTCCTTGAAAAAGAAAAAGGGATTTTTCTCTTGAGAGGACCAGCTTCAGTTTCAGCACAATAAAGACACAGGAAAAGTGTTCAAGAAGAAAGAAGATTACAGATTGGGAAGCGAAATTGACTGTGTTATACCTACTAAGGGAAATTTAATTATTAATTTGCTTTAAATGAAAGATGGAAAAATAAGTATAAAATGAGGTGCCACTGTTCTCTGAAATTTGTATTTGAATTTGTTAGCGACTCTTCTGGAATGCTCTTTATATAGTCAGACTTGATGGTTTGTTAACATAATTGATTATGATTGACCACTCTCAATGTTAAGAAAAGCAATTCATACATTATTAAGCTAATACTTGTATAAGCAGTATATGACCTCCAACTCATGGGTTTTTAGTGGGTTTTCTTTCCTTTCTCCTAGGGTTTGTAGTTCCCCTCCCTAATTTTCATTGTAGTTTTTAGAAATGCAAATAAAAAATCCCCTACGGGGGGCCTTAAAAAAAGGAACTGAAACCAGACTGTCCTTGAGCTTATGGCGGGCCTTCCTTCTCTGAATTATGGTTGATTTAGTAGAGACAGCTTTTGATTTCTTATGGCTGAGGTGTCTCTGATTACTGTCCCTTTCAAATAAAATTGCACTAAGAAAGGTTTATTTTTGTTTTTATCCTTTGTGCGAGACAGGAAAAACTGGTTTAAGGAGATGGCTTCTAATCAGTTGGGTCTACCTCTTTCATTTATGGCCTGCTGGGGCCATTTTGCCCTTTGCCCTTTCTCCAAATGCTTTCTCAGTTGTGCTTTTTGCACCAGTTGCGACTTTCATCTGTATAATTAGAATGGGGATGGATAACTGCAGCTTCCTAGGCAGGAAATGAAGAGAGGACTTGCCATTTCCACCCATGTAGCAGCTTGTTCGTCTTTCGGTTTGACAGTGATATTTACCATTTAGATCCTCCCTAATAATAATTCATGTGGTATGTCTGGTGGAGGGGACTGACTGACTTCCTGGCATTTGGGGAAGTTCTGGAAATATCCCTTGCCCTGCAGGGTGAGATCAAACCTTGATTTATATGGTTGACTCTGGACTGATGCACCATGGAAATAAAGCTCATACAAATACCCTCCATTTCGTTCCTTTTATTTTTTTGCAATTTAGTTCTGGAAGATACTTTGGTCAGAATGGCTGGTCTCCTTGCAAGTCCTCTATGGTCCAAGACCCAAAGGAACTCACACAGGCTGAGTTACACTTGTCATCCACCACATAACTAGTTTGAGACCCACCAGGAGTCTGGTGTGGCCAACAAGTCATGTCAGGTTTGGTTAAAGTTGCCAGAGCTTCTCCTGAAAGAGCTTTCAGGGAGAAGTGGCCAGAAGGATCTACACAAATCAGGGTAGAGCCAAAATGTGGAAGGGCAGGTTCATCAAGAGGCACATTCAGAGTCAAAAGTGCTCCTTAGCTTTTGAGATCCTCTCACTAGGTTTGTTAGAGTGTTCCTTTTGTGGCTAGGATTACTTGAATGATCAGTACAGAATTCATATGGAGCATGACTATGGTGTTCAGCAAGCCAGTTCCATGACAATGTGTGTGTGTGTGTGTGGGGTCTTGGGCCCTCCCTGGCCAGGGGGTTGGGGCGCTAAGCAGCTGCTTGCAGAAGATGCTGGGTTGCTTGGGCAGCAGCTGGTCTGCCTGGCAAACTTCAAGGTTGGCATGGGCAGTGCAGCCACTCCTTCTGTCCAATGAAGGGGGTGGCTGGGCAGCGGGCAAGGCTGGGTCTCCGGTCAGGGGCAAGATCATTTTTCAAGCAGCCCTACTGAGATGCAGATGGTGACCTTTCCCCCACCAGGGGGCCGCGGGGGCCCTTTCGGGTAAACAAGAGGGCAGGCCTGGCTCTCCAGAAGGGCCCCCGCCAAAGAGGGCTTACTTAGTCACTCACCTTTCAGCAAGGATGGGGCTTTCATGCAGCCTCTCCCCCAAGTAAGGGCACAGGTGCTGGAGCCCGGGGTGGGTTCATCCTGGAAGCACCCCTCTCCACACCTGCTTGGTGTGATGGGTGGGGAATGTGCTTTAATGGGGACTGCACTGCTCCTTGAGGCTGCTGAAGCACTACAAAACTTCATCGAATGCGTAAAAAGCAACAACAGGGGAACAGTAAATCAATCCTCAATATGAATGTGAACAGATGGAACCCTGTTGGGGGGGGAAAGTATGTGTAAACTGATTGCACTGACAGCGCAATCATCAGAACACCCACAAAAACCCAAACGTCGGCTGCAGTCTGGAAAACACCAAGGTGTCTGTTGTGGGAAGAAGAAGGCAAGTTGATTGTAAGCCACTTTGAGTCTCCTTAAGGTAGAGAAAACTGGGGTATAAAAGCCAACTCTTCTCCTGGCCTGGTTTTTGACGTATGCCTCTCACCACAGAAAAAAAGAGAAGGGGATTAATTTTAAAGCGTTATGCGGCGGAGGAAGAAGGTTCCCATTCATTGCAAGAAAGTTACGCCCATAAACAGGCACCATGAAGCAGTCATTCCCCCACCTCTCCTTGGCAAAGCTTTCATTAGATGATCTCACCCTCAACCAATTTCCTCTGCACATCCAAATGACGACCCAACATGCTAATTAATCGCTAAATGCTTTCCGCAAAGCCTCGTCCACCAAAAGAACATTGGGCTGCTGTTTGCCGCTCCTTGGGAAGAGAATGTCACAGTTGAAATGTACTTTATTTCCCTCACTGGTACACTTGTGGTGCTGAGGAACTTAAAACCTGTAATTCCACCTCGTCAAACTCCTTTGCCCTCTCCGTAACCTCTTATAAACCGAAGGAACATCTAAAGGAGGGGGGTAGACAATTTCTTTTCTAAGGGCACATAATGTCCTCTGAATCCCCCAACCCCAACCCCCTTTTCAAAATCCATAACACCTTCGCTATGGTTCATTAGGGTGGTTTTGTGTTACAACATTTCCATCTCGTTAGAAAGTAATGCCACACAAAAATCCCAGCTTTTCTCTTGAAGGCTGCCTTCCTGATTGGTAACCAATGTTTCTGATCACTCCTACCCCCTCCTCCTATTCCAGCTAGTCCGATCTAATGGACTGGGGGGTTTTCGGACAAAGAAGGGATTTTGTGGGAAAGCCAAAATGGGCCATCCAGGTGTGTCTGACTTTGCATTTCCAGACACTGAGATAAAAACAGACTTATCAGCTCTATGGCAACGGCGGACATAATGGTTGGCTCCGTTCCCCGCGGACTGAATATTATTGCCTCCTTGGTTACCAGACTAACAAGCCTGGCTCAGTAGGCTCTTTTTTGAGAGGGAAGTGTCTGCAGGGCTCCAAGTCCTCCTACAAATAAGGTCAAGCTCAAGTATAATTCCCCCCCATAAATGTTTCTAGCCCTTATGGCAGCGGAGGGGGGCGAATCCTACAATTAGTATAATAAGAAGGGAGTCTCAAAACTATCTGCAAAGAATCTCTTCATCTTAGGAATGCCTCTAAAGAAATACAATGCTGGAGACCTATCATTTCCTTGTCTTTTCAAAAGGTTATAACGGTGCAGAAAAGTGAATTTCAGTTAACAAAACTCTATGGGGTTGGAAGGATTCAATTGCTCCCTGCCTGGTTGTGATCTGAGCAGGAAGTACGTCTTTGCTCAACCAATAATGAAACTGTGGAATTGCGTGCCAGCAGACTAACTCCTGCATACCTGGCTTTAAAAAGGTGCTTAGACAGATTTATGGAGGACCAAGTCCCCCATCAATGGCTACTAGCCAAGATAACCATGGAGAACCTCCAAGTCTAGAGGCAGTAAACTTCTGAATAACACGTCTTTTGTTGGGCCTCCAGGGTACCTGGTTGGCTGCCGCATGAAACTGAAGGACGATGGACCACTGATTGATCTTGTAGGGTACCTCTGATGTTTTTTACATTCTTATTGTCCCACATGGCCATAACTAGGCTCAAAAAGACACTGGGAATATTTGATCCTGAATCCTCCAACATCTTATTTGTTTCTTTATTTGCTCACTTTCCTCCCAGTTGCAGTCCATCTCTCTGCCACCCATCTTTTGTAACACTTTCTTCGTACTAAAATCTATACAGCAAGCAACCTGGGCCCAGGGAGTGCAGTCATTTGCATATGCATATAATGATAGTCCAGAAAGACTGGGGGGGGGCATCTTTTAGATGATGAGCAGTGAGTGTCTCCATAGAAGAAGCATCCCTGACTATGCAAAAACAAAGGAAGGGTGCCACCCATGACCTTGTGAGCCATTTAGTTTAGTATGTTTATTACGGCATCGTGCCAAATATTAACCAAGACATGTTTGGATATAAAATCATAAAATATCTGGGTAAAATGCAATAAAAATATATAAGACCATAAAAATGTATTACAAATCCAGTAAGAAATATAAAAGGGCAAAAACAATTTTATAAATTTAGCTGTGCATTTCTAATGGGATAGCATGCCGCCCAAAATTTAGCCACAGATTCGGTAAGCCGTTATATCCATGTACTACGAGAGCCAGCATAGCGTAGTGGTTAAAGACTAGGATCTGGGAAATTCAAGTTCGAATCCCCACTTGTCCTCAGGCCACTCATGCACTTTCAGCCTAACCTACCTCACAGGGTTGTTGTGAAGATAAAATGGAGGAAGAAGAAAAGAGATTGCAATATGTTGTCGAAGGCTTTCACAGCCGGAGTTCATGCTGTAGATTTTCCAGGTTGTGTGGCCATGCTCTTGGCATTGTAGAACCTGATGTTTCACCAGTAACTGTGACTAGCATCCTCAGAGGTATAACACAGAAAGATGGAGTACTCTCTGTGTCAAGGTGATTGCGTTTATACCCCACCTTTCACTACCCGAAGGAGTCTCAAAGTGGCTTACAATCTCCTTTCCCCTCCCCTCCCCACAACAGATACCCTGTGCGGTATGTGGGGCTGAGAGAGCTCTTTTCAGAACTGCTCATGATACAACAGCTCTGAGAGAACTTATGACTGACCCAAGGTCACACTAGCAGCTGCATGTGGAGGAGTGGGGGATCAAACCCAGCTCTCCCAGATTAGAGCTCACTCTCCAGTCCTAATCACTACACCACTACACCAAATTGGCTCTCAGGAGAGGAGAACAATATAAGCCAATTTGGGTCCTCATTAGGGAGGAAGGTGGGATATAAATAAAGTAACTAAATAATATTAAAAATAACATTTTGTTTAAATCTGCTGCCCATTTCATTAGGAGTGTGTTTTTAGTCAACTGAAAGATGTTTAATCATTTAATCTAATCAATCAACAAGCAAAATGTTGAAATCAGAAGAGCAATATCAATAGTTTCTCCAGCTCTTGGCTTGTGGTCATGGATCCTCCTTCCTTTGGGCCTACAAGCCAGCATCCCCAATGGAGCTCACATCTTGGAACTTTGCAAGTCTGCAGCTTCTGCGGTGGGAGGTCCCAAGAGCCCCTCAAGCTAAACCAAACATTGGCTGTGGTGGAGAAAGCCAGATGTCACCACAGCCAGAAGATGCCTGAGTGATGCACAAAGGAAGTGGTCGGGGTTCTTGTTTTAAGAGAGGAGGTGGAACCGGCTTCCTGCAGACGATGGCTTGGTGCCTTGCTAACGGAGGAAGGAATCTAAGTCATGATCTAGCCCACACAAGGGACTTCTGTTTCCGCTCTCTGTTTGCTGACTCATGAGTTGTACTGCTGAGGACTGCAGAGGATTCTGGTTTGTTGACTCTGGAATACATCTATTTTGTTGCCTCTCATTGCATTCAGCAATTAGGTCACCCCAGGATTTCTGAAATGATATATGGAAAGAAAGGAGATGTCTGGATTTTGGACGATATCTTCCCAATGATTAAAGTCCTGAGTAGCTTTGGATGTCCAGACTCTCTTATATACAACTCTAGGGCATTTGTGCAGCACCAGGCTATCACTTGCCATTGGATGGATATCCAGACCTCTGACAAGTGTGCTTGTACAGTGCATATATTTGCAAACAAATATTTATCACATTCACATTTTGCATTTGTTTGTGTACACCTAAGATTCATAATGTATAACGGGCTCTTCCTTCATACCCGTCATTAAAATGGGGGCACTGGCTATTTGTGGCAGGTCAACCAGCATGAACTTTCCACAGACTTTCCAGCTGTTCATGGCAGCTCGTGACGGTTCATGAATGGATACATTTCCAGACAGCCTGTCTCTGCTCAATCTAAATGTTTGCCAAACTTAAAAGCAACAGGGGGTTAGAACTTGGAGGGCATATAGAGGGGCATCAGGGGGAGGTCCCCTGCAATTTTGATGTCTCTAGCTTGCAAAGGATCTGTTCTATACACTTCTGAACCTCCTGAACAGGCCGTCATTTTGACAGGTGCAGGTTCAGGAGGCTCAGAAGTGTACAGAACAGATCTTGTACAAACTAGAGACACCAAACTCACAGGGGCTCTCCAGGTGACTCGCCTCTACCATTCTTCCAAGTTTTGTGAGGATTGAATTCACAGGGTCCAAGTTATAGGCAGTAATTTCCCCAGAAAGCACTTTCCTGGGGGCACTTTCTGGGGGTGGGGCTGTAACTCGGGCCCTGTAAATCCGATCCTCACAAAACTTGGAGGGCAGGTAGAGGAAAGTCAGCGGGAGAACCCCTGTGAGTCTGTAACTCTAGCTTGAACAGGGTCTGTTCTACTGGGTCATGAACCTTGAGCTCCTAAAAGTTTGTGACAGTTCGTGGTTCACGAACCAAACTGCATTTTCCCGATTCGTGCCCATCCCTAGTCTTCACCTGGAAAATCAGATGATAGTACAAAGCCAGTGTAGGACCAATTCACATGATGCAAGGTTCTTGTGGCTGTCACAGGGACTTTGTATCAGACCCACAAAGGAGGTTTTGTGCTCCCAGCCATGCAGAGGCCCGAGTCTCATCACATCTGCAGCACACTGGGAGAAACAGCTTAAGTCACCCTCTGCACCATTTTCAGCTCCTGAAATCGCTCTGGTGGGAAACTTAACTGTAGTTCATCAATACCCTTTAAATTGCCCCAGTGAATAGTAGCTCCCTGGACCCCTTCTTCCTCTTCTGTCAGCAGAACTCCACTCACATATGAAGCAGTAGGAAGCAGTTCTACCCCCCTTCCTCCATTAGCTCTGGGAAAGCAGGCATGAGCACACTGGACCCTCTCATTTATTTATTTATTTATTTTTATAAATTGCCTAATCCCCATGACTGTGGGGCTCTAAGTGATGTAATTGAAGTGGCTTGTCTGACTATGTCTGACACCTTGTCTGGGTCGATACCTCGGGCCCGGGGGGGTCCAAGAACAGGTGCGCCGATGTGGACTTCGGGAGAGTCCCCCCCAGTGCACCAGTTACCGGCGTCGTCGTAGTCACTGGTACTGAGGCTGTGGTCACTGGGGTTTTCTCCCCGCTATCGTCTGGGGTCACCCCCCCGACATCGTCTGGTTCATTCGGCTCCTTAGGTAAGGGTTTCCCCTCTCCGTCACTCATCTCGGTTTGAGACAGATGCTGAGATAAGGAATGAAAGGATTCCTAACAGAATGTCAGGATCCACAGCAAAACAACGAAGTACATGCTTCCAGGAAGGTTTTACTTTTATTGAAAAACCATAGATGCAGTAACATGAACACTGTTAGGAATGACGGGTTACCTATGTGCATAATAGGATATAGGGCATTCGTATGCGCCCCCCCCCCAAGTATTACCCAGTTAGATGGGCTCCCACATGCGGGCATTTGGCAGATTCTCTAACGGCTGCAAAGCTGAGAAAGTAATAAGCTTCCCACGAAACCTAGACACACCAACACCTCCTGTGACCTTGAGAGATACAGCTCAGATGCAATTAAGCGCATGGGAAGGAATGCAAAGCAATTAGAAACATACACCAGACTCATGGCAGCATAGCTGACACAGGCATGAGCACACTGGACCCTCTCATTTATTTATTTATTTATTTTTATGAATTGCCTAATCCCCATGACTGTGGGGCTCTAAGTGATGTACAGATTAAAAGCAAAAAAAACCCCATGAAACCATAACCAGACAATATAATTCATTAAGTAATTAGAATCAAGTGGCAATTTTTGTGGTTCCCTCCCATTTCTGTCCCGGGGGTGCTTCGTTGACACGGGGGGAGGAAATAACTCCACAAGGGATAGGAATCCACGAGGGATGCCAGCCATGATGTAAGCCATTGCTGTCCTCATCCAAATGCCTGGCGGACCATCCCTGCCTTACAGGACCTGAGGAATGGCATAAGACCCCGCGGGGCCCTGAAGTTACTTGGCAGAGAGTTCCACCAGGTCGGGGCCAGGGCCGAGAAAGCCCTAGCCCTGGTTGAGCACAGCCGGATGTCTCTAGGCCCAGGGACCACCAGCATGATTTCTGAGTAGTCTGTGTAGTACGAAGGCCCACAGGAAGAGTCCACATGTACGCTTTTCCCCTGTGATCAGCAATGCTGTTTTACGAATGTTGTGCTGATCACGGGAAGGGAGGGAAGCTATGCACAGATTATTCCTCTGTGTATTTGCACCATGCACATGACTTGGCAACCATGCAGGGGCAGATGGAGGGGCCAGCACGTCTGCTCTCCCTCCTTGAACAGTCAGTCAACATGCTGACAGGTCATCTCTAAAGGACCACCACAGCCTCTCAACCCATATGACTATTAGATCAGGTTGTCAACCTCCAGATGTTGGCTGGAGCCCTCCCCCTTTTACAACTGATCTCCAGGTGACAGAGATCATTTCCCTGGGAGAAAACAGCCACTTTGGAAGGTGGACTCCCACTTAAGTCCCTCACCTACCCAAGCCTCAGTGATGGACCTCCTGATGGCACCTGGTATTTTTGGCCACTGTGTGACAGAGTGTTGGACTAGATGGGCCATTGGCCTGATCCAACATTGTCTTCTCTTATGTTCTCTTAACCCTGCCCTTCCCAGACTCCACTCCCAAAATCTCCAAGAATTTCCCAACCCAGAGCTGGCAACCGTACTATCAGACCATGTTGGTCAGGACAGATTGCTAGGGGAAGGGAAAAGCCCACAAAGCTGAAGATCATCATCACCTTTCTGTGATTGCAGGATCCAGCCCAATATATTGTAAGTATAAATGATAGATGAATCAACACCATATAAATTATATGCAAAAACCATAGACCACGGTGCCAACAAATGGGAGGGAGAGAGAATCAACAGCGAAAAAGCAGAGCAAATCAAAAAGGAAACATTAGCTCATCCCCAGTGCTGCCCTGGAGGGGGTTATCAGCTTGAAAGGCCCTGGAACAGCTGCTGGAATGGTTACCAGACAACTCTCAAGCAATGACCATTTTGCACAGGAATGTGAGTTTAAAGACCCCTGGTGGTGTCGTCAGCAGTTCCTATGAAAGCTCTGGGGACCAGCCGTGCTCCAGAGCACCTCACACTTTCTGCAAGAAAAGAACAGATGAGCTCTGTGTGTGTGTGTGTGAGTGAGTGTATGGTAAGGGGGGATCCTACCCTGGGCCTCTCCTCTCCTGCCTTTGTCGAAGAGGGGGAATCAGCGAGCTCATAGTTGAGGAATGTACCCACAAAGGCGCAACAATGGTTTGCCGAAGAATGCGGTCATGGAAAAGTCTTTCTGCCTCATGCTTGAGTGCCTCCCCTTGGGAGGGGAGCTTGCAGGCATCCCTGTCAAATACGTCTGGAGCCATGTCTGTGTGAGAGCATGGCGGTGCATGCTAAATTAACTGTGGAACCACCTTCTTAGCCTCCAGGCTTTCTTGAAGGGCAGAGGGGTTTGTTCGGAAAGAAGCATCTTCCTAAGAGGCTTTATGATTAGAAATAGACAAGTCTAGGACTGTGCACTGCCTGAACCACTGAGAACAATGGAAGGCCACTGTGCTTGGGACTCTCTAAGGTTGCAGAGTCGTAGGGTTGCTTAGGCCATGCAGGTTTTATACAGATTCTGGGCATGCCACCAAAGGCCCATTTGGACCGTTATCTTGCTCTGATTCCCAGCTGTCTGTCATTGCCTTCAAAAAGTAAATCGCTAGCCCTTGCAGATCAGAAAATGCAAAGCAGAACAGGCAGGCAGTCTTCTGCCCAATCATTTGGTAAGAAACTAGCCTGCTCCCACCTTCCTTTGTTCTAACGAATGAGAAGTCACAATTATAATTGATACACTTGCTACATTTCTCCCCAACAAGCATTGTTAGTGGTTGAGAATAAAGCATGAGCCAATCTTGGTATGAGTCAGATCAAAAGATACTTCCTTTGATTCTTTCCACACCTTTGGTCATAGTTGCCAGTAGTAGTCAAGAGTAGACACAAAGTGATCAGTAGGCGAGACAACAATTAATACAGTTGATTTGCACAATTTGCTTAATATTCAAATTAGTATGGTTGCCAGTTCTGGGATGGGAAATTCCTGGAGATTTTGGAGGTGGAGTCTGGGGAGGGTAGGGTTTATTTATTTATTTATACATTCGGCTTATATACCGCCCTGACCCCGAAGGGTCTCTGGGCGGTTTACATAGAAGTCTAAGTCTACTTTTTCCCTATCTATGGCCATATGATACAGGGGCGGGGCTGCCTACCAGCACCCAGGTGGTGGGGCTTGCTGTTCTCCGGCTCGGCTCCTTCTTCTTCTTCCGGCAGTCTTCGGGGTCGGTACTTCCGTCCTGGCGGCCAGGGATAGATCTTTCCATTTTTGGTGGCTTTCTTTCTGGTGCGTGGTTTGCGTCAGCACGGCTCCGGCTAATGTCCATTTCGGCTCCGCCGCGCCTGCGCCTCCATGTCACCGCACCTTTCGTCTCCGCCTCTGCCGTCATCCGTTCCACTGCTTGATGTTGCACTTGCTGGCCACCAGGGCTCGCCTCGCCGATCTCACCGCCACTGCTCGTCGCTCTGCTCACCACCACTGCTCATTGCTCTGCCACCGCCGATGCTCCTACCACACCTCGCAACAGAGGAGGGTGCCCCCTGCCACCTAGGGCAGGTACCCATTTATCTACTCGCTGTTGTTACTGCTTTCGAACCGCTGGGTGGGCGGGAGCTGGGACTAGGGCTGGGAGCTCACCCCGGCCGCGATGGGTCTCGAACAGCCATAGTGTTGGATCCCCAGGCATTTGAAATAACTCCACGTTTGGATCAAAGTAAGGTTTATTTCAAAGCGATGGTTCAGGCAGGAACAAGGACATTGTTAGGAATAACTGCTAATACACATGAGTAACATAATAAAGAGATTTGAACCAGGTGAGGGCCAATGAGCCCAGTTCCCGCTGGCGGGAATAGAAACGCGCGCCCATTTCATGGGAACATAACAGTTCTACACAATCAACACAGGTTCAGTTCACAGGCTAGATACCCATAACAAGCTGAGCGAAGCACCGACTCCCACCACCAGCTGCATGACCTTGGCCAGTTCCGCAAAGTAGTAAGCATAAGGAAGCAAAAGGAACCAGGGGGGGGGAAGGGTACAAGATGTGTTAAGCAGGTAACACCAGATACAATGGCAGCTAGCTGACATACTGCCCCCTCAAAAATACACTTTATCCACCCCCTCCCGGATTCGGCGGGAGACCTCCCAGTTTGCCCGGGAACTTTTTGTGAAATGCTTTGAGCATGTAAGGGGCCCGAATATCCCCTTCTTCCACCCATTCTTGGTGCTGGGGTCCGAAGTCCACCCACTGGATGAGATACCACAATTTACCACGTTTAATTTTGGAATCCAAAATGTCAGCAAT
>NW_015175379.1:315585-338361 GCF_001447785.1 Gekko japonicus | reverse complement strand
GGGGGGAAGGGTACAAGATGTGTTAAGCAGGTAACACCAGATACAATGGCAGCTAGCTGACACATAGTGGCTGTTCATTGTTATTACAGCAGGTGTTTTACAGCCTGCTCCACTGCTCCGTTTAGGTAGGGGAGGGGCTTCAGCAGGGTACAAGGCCATACAGTCCACCTTCCAAAGCAGCCATTTTCTCCAGGGGAACTGACCTCTGTCACCTGGAGATCAGTTGTAATCCCAGGAGATCTCCAGCCACTACCTGGAGGTTGCCAATCCTACAAATTAGCCCACCTGGATTTGGAGAACTGGCATACGTGGGATACTTTGAAGTCTATACCTTGGCATCTCCATGGTGGCAACCCTGTAATGCTTTCACTGCATCATAGAGTGGACAATTCCATCGTTGTCATGCTCAAGGTAACATACGCAGATGGAAATCTGTTAACACACTTCATAAATGTACTCCAAAGGGAAATGTATGAAGGTGGGGGAATGACTGGGGCCCTCACACAACTGGTGAACTCTCCAGCTACACAGGCAGAAGTTTTATCTCTCTCCAAGGAGCAGTTTTGCCTTGTGAAATGGAATAGGTCTTTCGCCAGCAGAAAACACCGTTGTTAAATAACATGTTTTGGAAGGATCAGGGGTGTTTCCTTGAGGAGTAAATAAATTTTCATGAGGCGGACAGGGGGGATGGCTCAGTATATGCAGGCCAGAAACCCTGTTCAGGACACAGATCCGATTAAAAACATGTTAGGGAGACATGTCCACACCAACATTTAAAAAGCATCTTCTATCCTTCTATAACCGCTGTCCCTGTTTTTGCCTCTATTTTTGTCTTAGAGGTATGCCCTGATACGTTATTCATTCATCTATCTATTTATTTATTTATTTATTTACTTACTTAGTTACTTCATGTCTACCCCACCTTTCTCTCCACTGGGTACCTAAAATGGTTAACATTGTCCTCCTCACCTTCATATCCTAACACCCCAATCCTAACAACACCCCAGTTTTTGTTAGAATGAGACTTGTCGGTTATTCGGGATTCAGCTCCCTCTTCGGAGTCTCCTAAAGTTAAATTTCAGAACAGGTATACATAAATATTTATTATACATAGTGGGATTTCTCTCCTTTTCAGAAAGACTTAGGCCAAAATTGTGGGTGGATTCTCATTTCTGGAGTCAGAGCTGCTCCTGGTTCCTGCAATCCAAATCACACAGTGGGGTTTCTGGAGGAGCCAATCTGGAGGTGTTCATCAATGGTCAGCCCTGGCTCCACCCACTATAGAAGGGTGATGTCAGGTGCTCCATCTACCCAGAGAAGATCTCCTATGTGTCATCCAGCCATTCTGGGGTCTGCTTTGGGTCTCAAGCCTGCTATGGTTATCTTACTTGGAGAGAATTCTGCCAGTTTCACCCTCCTACTTCCCGCTTCAGGATTTTGCCAGGTAGATCTAGGAAGGCAGACGGGGATTAAAGCTGGAAGACTTTACAATCTAAGCCCAACGAAATGATTTATCTTCCAAGAGAACTTGACTTGAAATAAATTTAGATGAGAGGGATGGGTTGGTGAGCATTTTGGAGAGGAAGAGAAGATGAAGTTGTTTTATACTGTATCTGATAAGTGATTTAAGCAGCGCTGTAATCCATTTACTGAATATATTTATAGGCTGCAATCTCAATATCAGACTATCCTCTAAACCCATCTCAAAATCATGGAGATAAAAGCAGGGGATGAAACCATTTCAAATTGCACTGTAAAAAGTTCAGATCAACAGACAAAAACTAACAAGAGTGCAGCAAAATAAAAAAATCTGTCCCAAGTTGCAGCAGCTCTCCAGGACTTCAGTCCCAAGGCTTTCCCCAGCATTGCTCGCTGAAGCCCTTTGACTAGTCTGAGCCATGAAGCCACTGAAGATCTGTCAGAATCACAGGGACCACCTGTCTCTGTTTGCTCCAGACTGTTAGTGGTCCTTCAGGTAAGATTGTCAGGCCTGGCCTGGAAAACAATGGGAGACTGGGGAGCAAGGACATGAAGATAGGAGTCAGCAATGGCATGATCACTTTTGAGAGAAATGGGGAAGTGACATCACGCCTCTCTGGGAATCACCAGAAAATCTATGGTAAAACCATAGAGATTCTGGTGGTTTTCTAGAAAGGATTGATGTCACTTCCAGGTTTTCTCTGAAAGTGATGTCATCCCACTCTCGGAATTGTTAGAAGTTCTAGAGAGGTGGGATGTCACTTCTGGGTTTTCCCTGGAAGCGACATCACTCTATCAACCTAACTGCCATTTTACATTTTTTTGGCAGCCATGCCTCAAGGGCAATGGACCCCTTGGAACTTTCCCATTAAGTTCAAGGACCAGTCTGCTTCTGCGTAACCAGACCAACAGTCATGTCCCAGTTCCATTTGCACACAATAGTAGCCTTAACTTTTGACAGGCCTTGGCAGGCAAATTCCTGCCCTACATTTGGGCACTTTCTCAATGGAGCAGTGGGAGAAAACAGGGAGAAATGACATCATGTAACACAGTGACTGTGTGGAAGTGATGTCATTATGTCAAGCAACTCTCAAGGAATTCCCTCAATCTCTATGGTGTTGTTTGGCTTGGTGATGTCACCTCTGGATCTTCAGTCAGAAGTGATATCACTGCATTGAACATCATTTCCCCTGCTCCCATTACTTCCCAGATTGCCAGGGGCAGGCTTGACCAACCTAAATAATACTAAATAATAATATGAATAAAACTCAGACCCCACACACCCAGTTTTGCAGCACCCTCGGCATGAGAATTTCAGATTTTCACCAGCTTTTGTCTTTTCCTTGAAGCGTAACTATAACCAAGCACACCAAATGGCATGGAGTTCGCAGACATGACCAATAACTGTGATGGGATAAACACACACTGCTGAGGTTGTGTGGCAATACCCCGATTCCATCTTCTCGCTGCTGCTTGGGCCAACATCCTCCTATGTAAGGATGTGATTTATTAGCTGGGATAGAGCAAAACATGCTTGCTAGAATGCAGAGCTTGCTTCACTTGTGGTTTACACAGTGGCTTGGACTCCTTTGTGTTTCATCGGTCATCTGTGCTCTGTTTTCTTGGATAACCTTCTCAGATCGCTACATTCCACTGGGCCACTTAATATTTTGATGAAGGTGATAGGCCTGCAGCCTGACCAAGGAAGGTCAATTCACATAACGATGTTTCCGTGATTTTTCTCAACCCAATTTCCCTGAATTTGGAGATCCAAATTGTCTTGTTTCTGAAATTGAAACAGTGAATTTGCAATTCTCCAATGATCCATTTTACCTTTCTGAATTTTGTATAGAGCTGTACACATGTGTGGTTTGCAGTCAGTTTAAGTTCATATGCATCACCCCCCCATATTACCTATGCATGTGTATCCTCTGATATAACACTTTTAAAAGACATCTGGAAGTCAGTTTAAGTTCATATGCATTACCTCCCCCAATATTACCTATGCACGTGTATCCACTGATATAGCACTTTAAAAAGACATCTGGAAGAGATGGTGCACACAGTTGTATCAAGATTCTTTTGAGTGACCACTGATGCATGGGCAGCATCTCATAGGCTCATAAGTAAAATGCCACTTTAAAAAGGATCCTGATGCTATCATACAGAGTCCAACTGAGGTTGCTTAGTTGTGATTGTTTATTGATGCCCATGTGTTCATCACTAGCATAAGTGAGGGCAGGAGATGCAAATGCACTAAAGGAACTGAAAGCTGCAGCAAATGATGCACAATCCAATTAACAGAATTTATTTCAGAAGTTAGGGACGTGCAAACCCTTCCCACAGCTTTTCAGGTGTGTTTACCTTCCCTACAGTTATGAAAACCCCTCTCCCTCCCGACACTTTTTACAAATGCTCACTTATTCGTTCATTGCCTTTACTCCCCTCTCATTGCCCCTCCTTAACCTCCCCCTCCAGTGCTGTTGTCACAAACCCAAATACAGTCAGCTGTGTAGCCTTTTGATGTCATCCTGTTCACTGCATGATCCCTGATTGGATGGGAATAGTGATTAAATCCCAAAGGTGGACGAAGGAAGAACCAGGAGGAAGGAAACAGTGCCAAAACAACAGCAATTGAGGGGGGGGGTTAGTAGCATGGGGGGCGGTGACTGTTTGCATAATCTAGAGACGTGATTCATCCCCCTGCAGTGGGGGCAACTGCATGTACATTTGGTGACCACCACAGAGCCTGATAGAGCTGTCACTCTTTCATCTCTCGCTAGACCCTGTATCTGGAGATGGGACACATCTCGGACTTACACACGCAATGCACCTCAGTGGAGGCAAGCCATCCACGGCTGGCAGGCACACCAGCTCAGCCGTGATGCAACCAAAACAGGTGAGGTGGGGCTGCAGATTCAGGGTTAAGCAATCAAGTCATCAAACCTTGCCTGGGTGGAAGGAGCAGCTCAGGAGATGGCTGTGGCCAGGGTTGCCAGGTACTCCTTGGCAACCAATGGACTGGGCCGGAGATGGTAGGGGGCGCTTACCAGCAGTGCGGGAGGCCTATTGTGTTGTTTCAGCCATGTCTCCAGTGACATGGCAAGGCAACATCACTTCCAGCACACACCAGAAGTGATGCCATTGCATCATATCACCAGGGAGGTGGCGACACTCTGGTATTTGGGGCAAAAGTCTATTTTTACTATAGAGTTTTTGCCCAAAGACCAAAGTGCTGCTGCACTGCCAACAGTTCGATAACATCACTTCTATGATGTCGCCACCTTGCTGGCTAGGGTTGACAACCTCCAGGTGGGGCCTGGAGTTCTACCAGAATCAGAACTGATCTCCAGACTGCAGAGTTTAGTTCCCCTATAGAAAATGGCTGTTTTGGAGGGGGAATGCCATGGCATGATAGCCTGCTGAGGTCCCTTTACTCTCCAAGTCCTTCCTCCCCCAGGTTCCATCCCCAGATCTCCAGAAAATTCCCAACATGGAGATGGCAACTGTATTAACAGCAACACTAGCCTAGGGTTCTTTTTGCTGCCAGGACATAACTGAAACACAGGACTAGGCTAAGGTTGCCAGCCTCCAGGCGGGGCCTGGAGATCTCCTACTTTTACAACTGACCTCCAGCTGACAGAGATCAGCTCCCCTGGAGAAAATGGCTGCTTTGAAGGGTGGACTCTATGGCACTGTACCATGCTGAGGACCCTCCCCTCCTCAAACCCCACCCTCTCCTGGACCTACCCCCAAAGTCTCCAGGTATTTTCCAACCCAGAGCTGCCAACCCTAGAACTAGGCTGGTAATTCCCCCCACTTGCCAGCTGACCGGGGGGACATGGCCCAAGAGTGGGGGCTCTCCCACACCCAGCTGGGACCTGGCCAACCTAGCTGCAGCTATCACAGTGCTCCAGGGCATTTCCTGGTTGGGGGAAAGTGTGGAGGGGTGGAGCCAGCCTTAAAAGGGGATTTGAAAAGGTGGTCTATTTAAGGTGGATCTGCAGTAGGCTGGATCAATGGAGTGTTACTGCTCAGGCAGCATGTAAGAGTGGAGGGTAGTATTCCCTCCAAACTGATCAAGGTGGGTAGTCGTGTTGGTCTGAAGCAACAGAACAAAGTTAGAGTCCAATGGCACCTTTAAGACCAAGGCTGATTTCGCACTAGAGCTGCCTCGCGGTTGCGCCGCCGTTTGCCCCAACACTATTGGTCAATTTCACACCCGAAGCTGCGGGGCTGCATTTGACCCACGGCTTTGCCCGATTTCATCCGCAGTTTCGTGATCCTCAAAAAACAGGATCACGAAACTGCGGGGGAAATTGGGCGAAGCCGCGAGTCAAAATGCAGCCCCGCAGCTTTGGGTGTGAAATTGACCAATAGTGTCGGGGCAAACGGCGGCGCAACCGTGAGGTAGCTCTAGTGCGAAATCAGCCCAAGTTTTATTCAAGGTGTGAGTTTTCATGTGCACACACACTTCATCAGACGATGAAATGGAATTACATATCATAGTTGTATATATAGTAGTGGTTTGTTAAATTAGCATGCAAAATAATGAGGACACTTTATATACAACTATGATGTGTAATTCCATTTCATCGTCTGACGAAGTGTGCATGCACACAAAACCTCACACCTTCAATAAAACTTTGTTGGTTTTAAAGGTGCCATTGGACTCTAACTTTGTTCTATTCCCTCTAAGCCGAGTTGGTGTGAGCTAGCTCACAGTTTTTTAGCCTCCGGCTCACACATTTTTGTCTTAGCCCAGAAAGGATGGCTCCAGAGCAAACTAATTTATACAGGAGCCAAATCGCTCATTCACAACTTTAATGCCAATAGCTCACAAAGTAGAATTTCTGCTCACAAGACTCCACAGCTTAGAGGGAGCATTGGTGGAGGGTATGGCACAGAGGAGAAATAAGGTGAGGCAACCCCCCATTCCCTCTCCAATCTGAGGCCTTGCAGGTCCTCTACTATGGAAGGACAAGGTGGAATGGGAGGAATATGGCCTTGACAAAGAGGAGTATCACACCCTGTTCGCTTTGCTAGATATGAATGGGTGCATTACAGCAGCATGCTGACTGTGGCTTTCAAATGGGTTATACAAACGTTCAGTATATGCAAGTGGTCATCACTTTCCTCATTAGGGTTACAAATTCTGGGTTGAGACTAAGAAATTCCTGGAGATTGGGGGCACTGGTAGCCAAATTGCCTTATTATATTAGTAAATGTGGGGAATTTGGATATTAAATGGCAATAGGCATATAAGGGAGCAATAACCTATGTATACAGGAGTCCCGCTTAGTCCAGTACCCCAGAAATAGACGCAGAGACCAGATCTTAGAAAAATGCTCTCTTTACTGGAGGATTTGCACACATACAAATAAATCTCAAACACACACTCAACAATACAGAGCTAGGAAAAATAGACTGAAAAGGTACAGAGACATTCGCATTAGCAGGAGTTTGTTGGATGGGCAATACTGACCTGTCCGACATGATGAAGCGATCCTTACAGCAGAAAAATAAGGGAGAATATAAGGGAAGAGGGCATATGTTCTGAACCAGCACAGCACGTCGTAGACTCTGGGCAGTGCTTAAACCGAGTGTCAGCAAGATAGGATGGGGTCAGGTAGATAGGAAGTGTGTGTGAGAGAGAGCAGTGGGGAATGCTGCTCTTTTTATACTTTATTTAGGCTGGGGGGGGGGTTGTTCTATAGTCACGTCCCCCTGGTCAAATCCCCAGGAAGTTGCTAAACAAAAACTGGTTTCAGGAGGATGGGGGCTTAATGGTTGGGCAATATTGTTTCTATTCCTACTAATAGTGGCACCTTTAGGAAACAATAGCAGAAGTGGCCAGGGTTGTTAGTGTTGATGACCCGATGATCGCTCTGGGTGATGGGCTTGGCAGGTACGTGTCAGCCAGCTAATCCCTTCATGGAGGCAGTTCTTGGGGAGGCATATGGGCGGCATTTGGGGAAGGTTGGGGGGGGGGGAAGGTGCCTGCGTGCTAGAGGAGATGTCTGCTCATGAAGTTTCTGTTCAGATTCTCAAGTCTCCTTTGTGGGGCATGGCATTCCTCTATAACTGCTGGCTCTTGTGTGCTTTCCGTGGGTAGGGTGCTTGGCTCATCTCTGCTGCACTGCAGGTGAGAAGTGGCAGGTAACCCATGGATCCACTCTTGGTCTGGCACATCATCTCAGGAAGAGGCTTCCTTCATCTGGGTGCATGTCTACAGTCAAGGAAGGTGGTATCACTGCTTGGTCACCATACAGTCCATTTCCCTTGGCACACTTATTGCACAGTCGAATAATTGATTATGGTTCATAAGTCCATAAGAGCATTATAAGCTCCTTGCAGGGCAACAGCAAAACCTGGTAGGGTAGAGTTTGGGGAGAGGAGGGATGCCATAGAGTTCACCCTCCAAAGCTGCCATTTTCTGCAGAGGAACTGATCTCTGTAGTCCATAGATCAGTTGTAATTCCAGAATGACTGCATCCCCCATCAGGAAATTGTCAGCCATATTCATCACCAGAGTTTGTGGATTAGCGATGGCGGTCGCTCTCCCTGGACCTCGGGGGAGCGATTAGCACACCAGCGGTATGGAGGGGTGCTACGTCACGTGGCATCCCCATGGAGCCTTTGTGTTAGGCTCCAGGCCAGAGGGGTGGAGGGAAGCCGGAAAATAGAGGCTTCCCTCCACCCTGACGGTCCTGCTACTGTGTGGCCTTCGGGCACAAGCTGATTTGACCGGGACAAGTGTTGGAGATCAAGCGGAGTATTAAATGTTGTGAGCGAGGTCAGAGAAATGACCAACAATGAACATGAGGTCAAAGTAAACGGAATATTTTAAAAGCAAACTACCCCCCCTTGTGGGAAAAGTGGAGCGCAAAGAGGGACGCCTCTTATGTGAATGGACAGATAAATGTAACGGAGGGGCTGTGGGGGAAATAAGAAGCAACTTTGTTTTGAGAGACTTACGTGAGCGCCGACATTGAGATGACGATTTTTTGAGCCCATGAGAAGCGGTTTGGAATTGTAAACAATCATATAAAATGGCGGCATTGCAAAGAAAGTTTAAAATGAAACCGGCGGGTAGTCAGAGCCCATAACCAGAAGAGGGAGCAGACGTCATGAAAATTTTAGCGGATATGCTTAAGCCGGTGATGGAGCAACTCAATGGTATTAACCAGCAACTGACTTTGATTAATCAAAATTTCGCATCACAGCAGCTCCAAATGGCAGAAACGGAGAAGAAGGTGGAGCATGTGACTGAGAGAATTAAAGAGATAGACAACACAAACAAGAAAATGAAGAAAAGAATGGGGGAAGTTGAAACAAAACAAAACCTCCAAGAAAACCATTTGTTACAGCTATAAATGGAAAAAGCTAACATGATTCTCAGATTCCAGGGAGTTCCTGAATTGGAAAAGGAGGATCTGAGGAAGTTACTTAGTGAGATTATCGCTCCAGCAATAGGCTCAACAGCGGATGAAGTAGTAAAAGAGATGGAGACCGCCTACAGGGCTTACTCCAAGTACATTTTAAAAAATAGCCTGCCTGGAGAAATTGTGGTCAGATTCTCAAGAAGACATACCAGAGATGCTATTTTAAAAGTGACGTCAGCAACTCCACTGAAACTGGGGAATACAATCATTAAGACTTTGAAAGATATTCCATTTGAAATTCGTCAAAATAGGAAAAGCTATAAGGATTTAATTTCTTTTCTTCAAACCAATGGAATTTCGTACAGGTGGGCGATCCCTGAGGGTGTTATCTCTAAAATCAACGACAAAAGAGAAAAGATCGACTCCATTTTTAAAGCCAAGGAATTTTTGAGACGTCAGTTGAGATCGGAGAAAGAATCCAAAGATGAAGAATCCAATTCAAGTGACTCTGCCACCTCTGGAATGGATAAGGACTCTGCTGTAGAAACGGGTGCAGATGGAACAAAAGTTACATATGATTTCAGAGATAGAAAACCGAAGTAAAAGCAAAAGGACTCTGAAAATTGTCTTTTTGGAAGCCAATAAAAAGAAGATGCTCAGAAAGTTCTCTCATAATAACATACTAACATTGAAGCTGAGACAAACAAGAACTCTACAAGTGTATTGTTGTACTAACACTTTAATCAATAGCATTTAGTTTAACATGGATATGATCTCCTCCTCTTGGGTTTTTAGTTTAGTGTGGTTATCTTTCCTTTATCCATAGATGAGTCCCCTTCCCATATATTTTCTTTGTAGTTTCCATAGTCTTATAAAAATAATAAAAATATCCCTTCGGGGATTTAAAAAAAACCCCAACTTATGGACATTCACAGCAGAAAATGCATAAGCCTGGATTGAAATTCTGAAATTCTGCTTAAAGAAGATTCAAAGGAAGTTAGGGTGTTAAACAGCTGGGGGGGGGGGGATGAAAATCAGCTCAGTGATTTGATTGGAATCAGCCAAGTGTATATTGTCACCTAAGTCTAAACTTGTGGTAATGAATTCGGAAGTTCCTTCTCAGGGAAACATTTCTGTCCGTATTCATACAATATGTGGGCGGTGAAGTGTTCCATGGAAGGGTTCCATCTGTGCATGGCCATGTTTAATTATGCTTATGACATGTGCTGGCCCTCTTTGCAAATAACAGTAGCCTATTCAAGCCACAAATTGCTAACAGGCTAATGAAAAATAATCTTGTGGCACCTTAATAATGATCAGTTTATTGTGGCAAACACTTTAATGGACTGGAGTACACATATTCATTACTAAGCTTATTTAACACCTGTGGTGCAAAAAGGAACCACTATCAAAACTGAGGCCTAATTAGATAATATCTTCCTGAATTCCTGATGGATTCCATCTTGAAAATCCCATGCTGGAGTCTTCCTTTGAAATTCTTTTGTTAAAAAATGGAGAATTTCAGGTCAGCCTCAGGGTGCCCTGGGAAATGGAAATGTTTTTTCTCCTCTTGTCTCCTAATGACACATTTTTAATGTCAGATTTGTGTCCATTTCTTCTTCAGTTTAACTGTTTACAATTTATTAGTTGTAGATTTTCCGGGCTGTATGACTGTGGTCTTGGCATTGTAGTACCTGATGTTTCACCAGCAGCTGTTACTGGCATCCTCAGAGGTATAACACAGAAAGATGGAGTACTCTCTGTGTCAAGGTGTGAAAAAAATGGTAGGCAGGTAATTTATATCTACTCAGGAAGGTGGGGGTAGGGCTGATTCATTATCTTGTAAGAGTTCCCCAGGCTGTGATGTGCTAATGGAGGAGCTTTCCTGAGGAGGTTCTTTTGCATATGGATTGGCTGTTGAAATTCTAATCTTATCTGTAGCGCTATTGTAAGATGTAGCACATTTTGTGTTTTTCAGGACAGAAAACCATGCCCTATTTATTTGTAAACTCTCTTCTTTTCTTTTGAAATTGTGGTTATGTTTATGAATTTCAATGGCTTCCCTGTGTAATCTGACATGGTAACTGGATGTGTTGTCCAGCATTTCAGTGTCTTGGAATAAGATACAATTTGTTCTTTGTGCACATGTGTCTGTTTCCCAGCTGAGAATATACTTCATGTATCTGATTGGACTACAAGCACTTCCAACCTGGTTGCCCTTGTGAGGATAGAAAGGAGGGATAGAAATTTTGTGGGAATTAAAAAAAAAATCAAGTCTTTATGGTGCTGCAGACTCTTGGTTTGGTTTGTTGTAAGAGACTACTGAGGTCACCTGTTTGGAACCTCTGCCATGCTAATATGAAAGGGCTGGCCATTGGGTTAAGCACATTTAGACATAGGGCTGCCAGCTGCAGGCTGAGAAATACCTGGAGATTTGGGGGGGTGGAACTTAAGGGGGTTGGGGGAGGGGTATAATGCCATAGACTCCACCTCACAAAGCAGCTATTGGCTCCAAGGAAACTGATCTCTGTCACTTGGAGAGCAGTTGTAATCGTAGCAGATCTCCAGCCACCACCTGGAAGTTAACAACTCTATTTGGACATGAACATTTGAAAGATCTGAAAGGAAACCTGAAACAGTGTTAGGGAGAGCAACACAACTTGGGACTGTGTGTGCATGCATAGCTTAACATGCTACATCTGAGGATCTCTGGGTCTGAGCTCAAATGAATTATGCTGCTATCCTTACCCTCGCACCATAAATGGGCATGTTGTTAAGTATGAGCATCCTACACAATGTTATGATCTACTGAATGACATCCCTAAAGCATTAGTCGCTTGGAGAGGGGGGGAGGGGGAAAATACATGCCGTACATGCCGTAGAATTGGAATCATACCGAGTCAGCCGTTTGGATGTTGGCTAAAGAAGTGTTTCTGTACGGCAAGTCTTAAATATAATTCACTGACTGATGCTTTGGGAAACAACAGTGACCTCAAATGACCTGGCTCAGGGGCTCATGTGCTGAACTAAAATAGAAGAATGTAAGACCCTTGTCCACAATAAAAATGCCTCCCCCAACCCTAGTCTGACACTCTGACCATTCCATCACACAGCCCTCGGCCATTCCTTTCCATGTTAGCTTGGAATTTAGTACATCTGAATTGGTGCATGGCTTTGATAACTTCTAAACCACATCAATGCACTTTATCTGCACATGTTCTTGTAGATGATTTGGAAACCATCTGGTAGAAACTCTTTGTCTGTCTGTTATTAATGGCCATAAAAGGTAAAGGTAATGGTTCCCTTGCTCGAAAGCCAGTTGAGTCCTACTCTAGGGTTGTGGTGCTCATCTCCGTTTCAAAGTCGAAGAGCCAGCGCTGTCCGAAGATGTTTCATGTGGCCAGCATGACTAAACACCAAGGTGCACAGAACGTTGTTACCTTCCCACTGAAGTGGTACCTATTTATCTACTTGCAATTTCTTGCTTTCGAACTGCTAGGTTGGCAGGAGCTGGAACTAGAGACAGGAGCTCACTCCGTCATGTGGCAACCTCGGGTCTCGAACTGCTGAACTACTGACCTTCCACAGCCTGCAGTTCAGCGTCTTAACCACTTGAGCCACCGCAGCTCCATTAATGGCCATAGGTTTCTGCAAACTTAACACTTTTGTCCTAAATGTTAGTTAACCCTTAGGTTCCAGTCTCCATTCGAGATGCTAGTACTGATGTGCAAAGGCTTCCATGGTCAGGGTCATTAATATCTCAGGGAGCATCTTCTTCTGCAGGAGCCTTTTTGGTCATATGGAACTGTTTGACTGACTGATAAACAAAGAAAAATGTTGAGCAAAGATAAAAAATATATTGCAACATATATAATTCAAGTGAAACAGTTATGCTTTAATAAATAAATAAGATAGGTCGGTAGATCAATAGATCAACTGATTGACTGACAGCTAAAAGGCATACAAAATTAAAATTTCATACAGACCAAAGTAAGAAAACATTTAGATAAAAGATCAAGTAGACCAAATGTGTTTCAGTCTTCTTCAGTGACCTCTAAAAATGGTATTGATTGATTCATGAAAGTATATATACATACATAATAAAATATCAAGAGTATAAACACAATATATAGTTGGACTAAGCCCTTTATTTAACTCTATACAGGCCTTGTTTTGGAAGACCTAAAGATATACAGAAAAATGGGATGATTCCCTCACTGGCAGTCTTTAAGCAGTGGCTGGACAAACACTTGTCAGGGATGCTATAGGCAGGGGTCATTTCGTAGAAAAAAAGGTGCAGGAGCTCATTAGAATAACTCATTAGCATAACTTATTTGCATATGCCACACCCCCTGACATCGCAGGAAGTGTGTCAGAAGGCAACACCCACTGTTCAGGCGTCCACTTGGATGGTTTGGGTTTGTAAGCATGGGGGGGGGGGGAATGTGCAGATCTGCCCTTACAGAGAAGGGAGAACTTGTATCTGAAGGCGGGCTGGGGGGGGGGCTCTGCAACTTACCTGGCTGCTTCTTGCTCCTCATGGCCCGACTGAGGGCTGCTGTGAGCAGGGGGTGGGGCTTGTTGCATGTGCCCACCCCCTGGGCTCTTTATTCCCGGAACTCCGTTCCTGTGCGCTCCCGCAGGAAATGACCCCTGGAAATGGAAGTACTTCACTTGACGGGTTGTTAAATTCTGGAATTCATAGCTACTAGCATACAGTTCTTTAAAGGGGTCTAGACAGATTCATGGAAGGGAAGGCAACATGGTATAGTCCAATCCTGTCAGACCTTGGAAGCTAAGCAGGGAGGGAGACCACCAAGGAAGACTGCAGAAGGCAGTAATGGCAATCGCCTCTGCCTAATCAATTATCTTAAACCCACTCCCCCTGCTAGGCTCACCGTAAGTCACCTGCACCTTGACAGCACTTTACACATGGAGAGAGACAGATGCATGGAGCACAGGTCTGTCAGTGGCTACTAGCCATGGTGACTAAAGGAACTGCTGTATTCAGAGGCAACAAGTCTCTGAATATCAGTGTGTTGTGTTTTAACAGCTGTATTTAAATTCATTGTTGATGGTTAGAAGTTTGTCCCATTAGGGAGACCATAGCCAGTTGCTGGAGAGATGAGACCCCTTGTATTGAAAGGGAAAAGCAGAGTAAGGAAAAGGGGGGAAAGATGGAGGAAAAAGTAGAGCAGATGCTGTAAGAAGGACAGAAGAACAAGACATTATGTTAAGCATCCTGCCTTGTGTTGTGTCCCTGGCTTTAAGAAGACAGAAACGAATGCCAGGAGACAAAATCAGGGGAAGGCCCTGGACTCTGTCCTACTTTTTCAGCCATGCAGGGCAACTTGTTGGCCACTGTGGACTAGAGATGGACTTCTGGTCTCCCCCAACAGGGAACCTCTTATGCACCTTTGATGGGAGGGCAGCTGCTGGCTGTATTGAGGCATTCTTTTTTTAAAAAAATCTTTATTAGGCTGGCAATAAAATGTACTGGCTTTACAGACCTTAATTCTGGTTCCCTGCCAGAATTTGGTTTTCCTGGTCAGACCACTGACATCACAGCTGGCGAGCAACTCTGTTTGAACCCAGGACCCTGAGTCCAAGGGCTGCACACTCCCAAAGAGTTCACATGGGGCACATAGAATGGTTTTATTGTAGGCATATTATGGGATGGCAGAAGTGCTATTAAGTTCTATAAAGTGATTCTGAGAAGGCATACAGAAAGGGCTTGATTGGCTATGTAACTGTTAGAGGAATTTTCCCTGAGGGGGATAAACGGTGGGAGGAATACACACAGCTGTAATTTTGGCCTGACAATCCGGACCACCAACCGACCAAGTTGAGAGAGGCCAAGAGTTGACAGGTGCCAAATGAAGGGAACCAATGGTCTGAAAAAGATTTTATTTAATTGTCCTACTTGGGTTAGAGGCCAGACATACACCCACACTGCCTTCTGTGCATATGCTTTACCTGCATGAGAAATTATGCAAGTATATCTGTCTACCTAGAAATCACATTTATCTTCTTCCAGTGAGTTTTGGTGGCTCTCTTCTTCTACATATTATCCTTTTTAACAACCCTGTAAGGTAGGTTAGGCTGCAAGGAAATAACTGGATCACCCAGAGAGGTCTGCAGCCAAGTTGTGCAAATCAAACTCACAAGTCTTTTCTTGTTATGTAGAGGCAAATTTTAAACATGCATCAGTTGCAAGATACATGGCATAAAAATGGGACAAAGGAAACAAATAAATCAGGAATGCCAGAAATTGGAATGGAAACTAGTAAGAAGGAGGGAGGCTACAGAAAAAAGGCAAATGAAATCACAAACAAATCTGTAGTCAAAATACGCTAAATAGATGCAACAAAAATTATATAGAAAGCTAAGTCAATCACAATGCCAAACATATATATTTGTGGGTTTAAATTTGTCACCACCCACTTTTGGATAATTGCTCTTTATCCAAAAGAGCCAGTTTGGTGTAGTGGGAGAACAGGGTTTGATTCCCCACTCCTCCACTTGCACCTGGCTGGATGACCTTGGGCAAGCCGTAGCTCTGATAAGAGCTGTTCTTGAAAAAGAGTCATTTCTGTCAAGAGCTCTCTCAGCCCCACCTCTAAGCTGTGGAGTCTTGTGAGCAAAAATTCTCCTTTGTGAGCTGCTGGCATTACAGTTGTGAGTGAGTGATTTGGCTACTGCATAAATTAGCTTGCTCTGGAGCCATCCTCCCTGAGCTAAGACAAAAATCTGTGAGCTGGAGGCTAAAATTCTTCGAGCTAGCTCACACTAACTTAGCTTAGAGGAAGACACTGCTTACAGGGTGTCTGTTTTGGGGAGGGGAAGGGAAAGGAGTTTGTAAGCAGCTCTGAGACACCTTTGGGTAGTGAAGGGCGGGGTATAAATCAAATCTCTTCTTCTCTTCTCTTTATTATGTTTGTGATTCTACAATAATATAAATATATGTGAGTTTGGCATTATCATTAACTTTGCTTTCTATATAATTATTGTTGCATTTCTTTAGTGTATTTTGATAACAGATTTTGTTTGTGATTTCATTAGCAATTGAAACAGACATAACAAAAAGTCTCACAGCAACATATGAAAAAAGACACATAAAACAGTCCATTCGTAATGAATTGTTCTGCACAAGCTCTTTCAGAGCTGCTTGCAATATGTTGTGGATCTGACCTTTGTGGGACAATCTTTCTGGAAGATAGGAATCTTGCACTGTGGTGAAGAATGGATGTAGGTAGTCTGTTGAGTCTTCTGAAATTACAATCATGGGAATTTCCCTCCAGACTCTGGAGTTCCAAATTATCTGAACTTGCTTCTGAAGTCCATTTAAATTTGACTCTTCCCCTCCCATAATGCACTGTGCATATTTGCAATTCAGCTTCTTAGCTTCATTTCTGTCTTCTCTTCCCCCTACATTAGCAATAAGGATGTGTATGTTGATAAATCTGCAAAAAAAAAATCACAGTTTGACATGATTGTATATGCATTTGTATCAGGGTAACCAATAGAAGGAGAGTAAAGGAGTAGCAGTACAGTGTGTAAGGACAATGTTGATCTCATCACACACATGATCACAACAAGATTACTTTATTTGCAGTGTTTTTTTATTATTGTGTATATGCAGGTCACTAGTAGATAAGACTCTTGGGCTGGAGAAACTGACAGCAGGCGAAAACAGTATCCATTCAAATTCAGGAATGAATCTGAGAAATTCTCTAGTGAAACTGGAATTAAGGAGCAGAGGAGTGTAGCATCCAGAGAGCTAATGTCATACAGTGGTCCCAGCCCTGGATTAACCATTAAGTAAAATAAGCTGCGGTGGCTCAAGTGGTTAAGACACTGAACTGCAGGCTGTGGAAGGTCAGTAGTTCAGCAGTTTGAGACCCGAGTTGCCGCATAACGGAGTGAGCTCCTGTCTCTAGTTCCAGCTCCTGCCAACCTAGCAGTTCGAAAGCAAGAAATTGCAAGTAGATAAATAGGAACCACTTCGATGGGAAGGTAACAGCGTTCTTTGGTGTCGTGAGCACTTATTGAGTCTTATTAGGACACTTTCACACACACTAAATAATGCAGTTTCAATCCACTTTCAATGAACCTTGCAACTGGATTTTACTGCATGAAATGGCAAAATTCACTTGCAAACAGTAGAAGAAGATGACGAAGATGAAAGTGAAGATGAAGATGAAGTGGATTTATACCCCACGCTTCACTTGAAGTCTCAGAGCAGCTTACCATCTCCTTTCCCTTCCTCTCCCCACCACAGACACCCTGTGAGGTAGGTGGGGCTGAGAGAGCACTGAGAGAACTGCTCTTGAGAGAACAGCTCTGAGTGAACTGTGACTGAGTCAAGGTCACCCAGCTGGCTGCATGTGGAGGCATGGGGAATCAAACTCAGCTCTCCAGATTAGGGTCTGCCGCTCTTAACCACGACACCAAACTGAAGTGGATTGAAACTGCATTATTCCGAATGTGTGAGAACACCCTCTAATGTCTTGTCAGTTAAGCAATGGAAGGGCCATGGGGCATATTTCCTGGGCTGTGCTTAGGGCCTCATTTGGCCTTAGTCTGGCCCTGAGTGGTTCATGTGTTGAACTATGTCTGGGGGGGACTTGGGTTTAAACCCCCAGTCTGCATAAACATCACCATAGCATGCCACAGCTATGGTGGGGTAAAATGGAGGAAAGGAGAACCATGTGGGTTAAAAGAGTAGGTCAAGAATGTGAAAGTGACAGTAAATCAAATCTGCTGATCCCAAATTCCAAGAACAATGAATCAGTTAAGCACTCATTGTTTGTAGACTGCCAGAGTTTCTCTAGCAACAGTTTGGAACGCAAGCTCCAGACTCTTCTAGCAGAAAACATATCCTTCATTTCCAAATGGACCAGTCAAGAGCACTTAAGCTCAGTGAAAGATCCATCAAAAATCATATGACCCTCCTTTCTGGATGATTCAATGCTGTCTCCATTCCCTTTTACAGGATTCCAGAAACATCAGCGTTCTGGTGACTGAAACGATGATGCCCTTAGCCTATTGCTGTGCATCATACGTCATACGAAGGAATCCACCCCAAACTGCCATAGCAACAGCTTTTCAGGGATGCTGATCTTGATATACGACTACTAAAATTTACATCAAAACATGGTCCAAGTATGTGTCAAGGAAGGGTTTGCTTACATTACTGCAAGGCGCCCTGGGGTTGCAGTGCATCACTTTGTGTCTGCATGGCAAATACCCCCTGCACAATGCAGGAATTTCACAAATACCTCCCTCCCCACACCCCCAGTGACCCCTGCTCTATGCCCAGGAACAGGGAGAAGTCCAACCCCCTGCACAATGCAGGAAATTCACAACACCCCATACCCAGAAGATGGCAAAAAAACCCTCCAGGATCCCCGGCCAAACTGGCCTGGAGAAAATCACTTCCTGACCCCAAAGTGGCGATCGGCATTTCCCTGGGCGTGTAAGAAAGGGCCATGAGAACTAAGCACTGAGGCAACCCTTCCTGCCCTCCCTCTCATGATCTGCCTAAGTTCACAGATCACACACTCATTCTTTGCCACTGTGTCCCAGTAATATAAACCAACAGTCCAATGGCACCATCAAGACTATAAAAACATTTATTTCAGCAGAAGATTTCATGAGTCAGGCCTCACTTCAGATGAAAGGCATACCTCTGACAAAATGAGCTCTGACTGCTTGACTGCTACAAAAAAAAAGTCTTGAAGAGGCCACTGGACTCCTGCTTTATTTTGCCGCCGAGGACAAAGATGGCTACTTTCCTGGAATGATGTCCCAGTAGTGTTTTTTTGAATTTTGGATACTTTGCTCACAAATTTCTTCTGAGGGCCAAATTAGATAGTGCTTTTGAGGCTCACCCCATGGAGACATGCAGTATCCTTCCCCTCGGTCAGCCCCCTTCCCCAAACTCCAACCTGGACTAGATGGTCTGTCCCTGCCTCTCTCTAGCCTTACCTCCCACACAAGCTTACCATGACAGTAAGAACAGACAGTGATGCTCAGTACCCTGAGCTGCTTGGAAGAAGAATGGGGTAAAAGATCTGTCTGTAAATATATATGTGAATACAATAATGTCACTGAGGCCAGTGTAAACAGATGGCCAACATTATTTTTGCAGACATTAAGAAAGAGTTTTTGGCACATTCAAAAAATGTTCCACCAAAACTTCCCGTTCAGCCCAAGAAGAAGTTCCTTGCAGACCCCGACACATCTGAATCTGCTTCCCGTCAAAGATCTCGTCAACTGCTTTTTTATACGCACACATCTTACATCGCTAATAACTGTCTGCAGTATTTCTTCTGATATAAAACATTATTGCTCCTCTTCCCTTCTTTGATCTGAACAATACTTTTGAAGTTCATGCCCATTCCCATTTCCTAAGATGTGGCTTGCGGATGGTTGCCTCTGGGAAGTGTATTCCCCAATGAGCTAAGCCCAGTGGAATTAATTCTCCAGTGCCGATCGCTCATCATTTCCTGTAATCGGATTTACTCAACCAATTGGTGTAATAATTGTTTTCCTTGGGGTGTGGGTTGATGGGTGTGATCATTTTGCAAGTTTGGGATAAAATTGGGTCATTTTGTAGAAAAAGAGGTGCAGTAGCTCATTAGCATAACTCCTTAGCATAACTTATTTGTATATGCCACACCCCCTGACATCACTGGAAGTGTGTCAGAAGGCAAAACCCACCACTCAGGCTCCACTGGACTGTTTTGGATTGCTAGCTATGGCCGCGGGGGGGGGGGATGGGGGGGGTCTCGCAGAGGAGGGAAAGCTTGTACCTGAATAAAACTTGGTCTTAATGGTGCCACTGGACTGTTTTGGCCTGGGGGAGCTCTGCAACTTACCTGGCTGCTTCTTGCTCTGACTGAGGGCTGCTGGAAGCAGGGGGTGGGCTTGTTTCTTGTGCCCGCCCCCTGGGCTCTTTACTGCTGGATCTCTGCTCCTGTGTGCTCCTGCAGGAAATGACCCCTGGATAAAATATCAATGGCAAAACCCTGACCTGGATGGCCCAGCCAAGCCAGATCTTGTCAGTTCTCGAATGCTAAGCAGGGTCAGCCTTGGATAGTACTCGGAAGGGAAACCACCGAGAATGGCCAGGGTCACTATGCAGAGGCAGGCAATGGCAAAACCACCTCAGTTGGACTCTTGCCTTGAAACCCCTATTGGGTTGCCATAAGTCGGCTGTGACTTGATGGCACTTTAAACACACATACACTTCAAAGATGTGTATTACTGGGATGGAATGGATTTTATTTAGACTTTGCAACAACTGTCTTCCTATTATACATGCAGCCAATCTAAACAAGGACTCTCCAACATTGGTGTCCTGGGTCTCCTAAAGAAGCCTTTCCCAGCAGTGCTACAGCCGGGCAGTGGCATGCAAGGATACCTCCGCTCAAATGGCAATCAGGCCACCAGTTTCCATTGTGGCTGCTAAATTAAAACCAGCCATGAGAAAATAAAACCCCATCATCTTCACCCAAGAAAATCCCTGCAACTTCTAAGCATGCCACCCACATCATATCCTCAGGGGGCCCATTTTACCGAGTGGGAGCCTCTATTGGAAACAGGCCTCCCATTTACTTGCCCTGGGCTGAGAATTATCCACTCCAGCCCCCATTTCCCACCATCAAGGAATCGAGGAGCAGGAGAGAAAAAAGTCCTCTACACAGTGAGTGATGCTCTAGGAATTTCCCTACTGTCTCTATCGTAAAGATCACAGAGACTAGAGGAATCTTATATTATCACCCATTCGTGACATCACATTGTCCCTAAACTCTGTCCTTCCCAGGCACCACCACCCCTCCCCAAATCTCCTAGAATTTGCTGAGGCAGTGCTGTGAACCCTAACTGGAAAGGAATTGGTTGTGGTAGATGCCAGGCAAACAACCTTAATTGTGTGGGGGGGGGGGATAGCCAGAAGCTGACAGCTAGAGGACAGTAATCGGTGCATGGGAATATACACGGAGAGACTGCCATTCAGATATGTAGGTCCTAAGACACAATCATCCCTTTACATTGAACCTAGAAAATAACTGGCAGCCAGTGTAGCTGTCTTGAAACAGGCAAGACATGTTTCCAGCAGCTGACCCCAACAACAATTGGGCTGCCACATTCAAAACCAGTTGCACTTTCTGGGTGGTCTTTAAGAGCAGCCCCACACAGAGAACATTACAGTAGTCCATTCACGAGATTACAGAGTCATGCATTAGCATGGCCAGGTTAACGGAGTCTAAGAAAGGGGGCAGTTGGCAAACCAGATGCAGCTGACAGAAAATGGTCTTGGCTACCATGCACTGCTCCAGATAATTCTGGGGCATAAAGAAGCCCGGCACTTCACTCCATTGTGAACATGCCATAACAGTGGAGAGGCGGAGAGCCACAACACTGGATGCCATGTAGTGTACAGATGCAAGAACACTGGAAATACTGATCATTAACATATTATCAGTTCAAGAATGTGGGATGCTCAACTGGAGAGAAAACAAACATTGTGAATGGGGTAGCTCAATTTTTATGACTGTTTCCTTATCAGAAACTCTATAGTAGTGACTGTTTGGGCTATGAAATGCTGTGATGCCCACCCCCAAGCTGGGCATTGGCTCCAACTGGCTTGAAAGCAAGGGTGCTTCCAAACAGGGCCGGCCCCAGCTTATTTTGCACCCTAGGCGAGGATTCCTTCTGGTGCCCCCTGTGCGCCCACCATGGCTCGGACCCATTAATTGGATCTGTACCCCGGACCTCCCATTCCCCTGGCACCCATGCTCTTAACACTCGCTTTTGCTTTTGTAACTTTGCCTGCTTTGCACATCTGGCTTCCACCAAGGAAGACTCTGCAAAGAAAGGCACTCGCAGTCGCAAACAACCTCTTCTTCTCACTTGCCTTGACAGTTCCTTGCTGGGGTTGCCATAAGTCAGTTGCAACTTGAGTGTCCTTATGTAATAACCCCCCTACTTAGGTTCTTCTTTGACTTAGCTGAGTGACCCTTCTGTGCCCAGAGGGCTAAGTTTTTTGGTGGAATTGGCGTTTGTATCATCAGAAAGATCATAACATGTTTAAAACTCAGTAGTGTTTGCAGCTGAACCAGGACAGTGGGGGGGGGGCAGTTTGGCGCCCCCAAGGGCCAGTGCGCTCTAGGCAAGCGCCTAGTTCGCCTAGTGAATGAGCCGGCCCTGCTTCCAAATTCCTCCCCACTAAAAAATTATCTCCAGACTACATCACCCCAATCCCGGTCTTCTCTGTGAAGGACCACACATGTATTCTTTCTGCATATTTTCTGTTGATGCGTCCCAGACCTTGGGGTGGTGTCAGCGAGCTGCCATTTCCTTGGGACAAGTCTCGTCCCTTTTCTCATCCCCGCCCCCTCCCTCACTCCTGTAGTTGTTATTCTTTTCGTATTGGGCATCTGTAACTGCCAAGGTTCTCCAGCTGGTGTGATGGGGTGTTGTGTGATGGGGTATTGTGTCTTTACGCTCTGGCTTGTTTAGGTTTCCCGTGTGAACTCAACTTGTGTTTATGGAACTGGCCGTTGCTGTTCTCAGGCCGCTTCGCGCCTTTTCTAATCTGTAACCTAACGAGGGAAATGAGCTCATTGGTTTAAACCTTGTTTGAAGTTCCTTTAATACACCTTCCCTGGGTATTGTAGTTATTCCTAACAATCTCTGTATGTTCATGATCAACCATGCTTTGGAAATAAATCTTGCTTCTTTTTGAACGTGGATCTATTCTCCTGATTTGGGATCTAACATTTTGTTAGGAATCCTACCTTTCCCCCTCACCCCGAGTCTGACGCCTGTCATGAGCGGGGCCGAAGGGAAACCTCCAATTCCGGCGGGGGACCGAGGAACTATCCCGGTCACCGCCTCGACATCG
>NW_015175379.1:288802-310436 GCF_001447785.1 Gekko japonicus | reverse complement strand
TGATGCCACACATAGTGGGTGCCTGCACATACCTTACCTGTAAATAAGGTTTCAGCTATACCCAGCCTGGTGTCAGCAAGCTGCCATTTCCTTGGGACTAGCCTCGTCCCTTTTCTCGTACCCACCCTTCCCTCACCCCTGTAGTTGTTATCCTTTACACATAGTGCATCTGTAACTGCCAAGGTTCTCTAGCTGGTGTGATGTGGTGTTGTGTCTTGATGCTCTTGCTTGTTTAGATTTCCCGTGTGAACTCAACGAGTGTTTATGGAACTGGCTGTTGCTGTTCTCAGGCCGCTTCGCGCCTTTTCTAATCTGTAACCTAACGAGGGAAATGAGCTCATTGGTTTAAACCTTGTTTGAAGTTCCTTTAATACACCTTCCCTGGGTATTGTAGTTATTCCTAACAATCTCTGTATGTTCATGATCAACCATGCTTTGGAAATAAATCTTGCTTCATTTTGAACGTGGATCTATTCTCCTGATTTGGGATCTAACAGGTGGTTGGATATGTCTTGGGTATGCATTTAGTTAAGTATAGTTATTATGGCAGTCCTATGGAAGTGTATATTGCAACACCTGTCAAGTATAGAGAAGAAAGGGAGGACTATTTATTTAAATAGGCATCATCTGCTCACACAAAGTTCATATATCATCAGTAGGACGCAGAACAGAATGTTTGGCACACCAAAGCTGTGGAACGAATATGGAACGGTTGAGCGAAGTTTGTCCCATTCCACTTAAATGTCTTATAATGGCTTCCATACCAGGCTGGGACTTGACCTGGCCAATACCAGTATCCTCTGTGGCTGAATCCAGGCTTCCAGCTCCTGGCTGTCTCTCTATAGGTGCAGCTGAGTGGTTGGACTCAGAGTAAACTGACAATTTGAATCAATTCCGGTTTCCCACTGCAGATTCCTCCTCATGTATCTGAAGAAGTGAGTAGTGGCTCATGAAAGCTCCTACCCTGCCACAGAGTTCGTTAGTCTTTTACGGTGCTACTGGACTCTTGCTCTTTCCTACTGCTGCAGACTAACATAGCTACCCATCTTGATCTATTCTCCCCCCATGTAGTTCTCAGGGGCCCCTGCCCCCCAGGAGCAGCATTTCATGGAGTTCACTGGAGTGCAGTGGGAAGAGAGAAGCAAGAAATTTCCATTTCACTGGTGGACTATTTAGTCTGGATCCACCCTCAGAATAGGCAGGACAGTGAATAAAATAATGCATTTTACCCCAAAAAGGTCTCCTCTGTGCTTATTGGTTGTATTAAGTGTGTGTGTGTGTGTGTGTGTGTGTGTGTGTGTGTAACACACATTTAAGTGCACAGACATACAGGCACATTCCTAAGTTATCTCTGGCACACTCTACAGTGGCTAAGAAACTGAACTCCAGGGTGGGCTATGCCAGTGATGAGGTGAGACAATTTGTAGATAGAGGATGAGTCAGTTTGCATATTTCCACTGAGATTTGTGGGACAAAATACATTTATTGAAATGTGAAGCACCTAGAATATGTATAGGACAACAGGGTCAGCAGAGCAGAAGGCTGATTTAGGCCCCACCGTAATATTTCCCCAAGGATTACCCAGATAACTGCTCTATCAATCAAATGTGTTTCCTTTCACTTGGGCAAGACATGAAGAAGGCAGGGAGAAAGCTCCATTCTTATGTAGTATCAGTGATTGTTGTTCACATGGATGGAGTGTCTGCATATCTGGATCTGTTTTGGGATCTGCAACTATTTTGTTAGGATCATCACCCAGTTTAATTTTTTTTTTAAGCTGGCATGAGTTTTAGAAGCAGTTTGCTCTAAAACAGTATGGAAACCGGTGTGTTTTCATGACATTTGGGAGCTCCATATGAAAACCTTTATCGACTCTGATGAAGATTGGAAACATGAACCTTACCTGGGAAACACATTAGTTTGCTTGAAAGTCATCTCATCCACAGAAAGATACTGATATACCTGCTGTCAGGGGTTTTTTTGTAGAAAAATTCCAGCAGGAACTCATTAGCATAATAGGCCACACCCCTGTCAGCACAGGTCATTGACATATTAGGCCACACCCCCATGCCTTCCCTCAGCTTGCCTGGGTGCCTCGCGGCTGCAGGGAGCCCAGGCAAGCCGGCCCTTGGACAGGCTGGGGAAGGCATGGGGAGGCCTGGCCTGCCCGCCTCGGAGTCACGGGGGGGGGGGCGCTCTCCAGGCCTTCCCTCCGTAACCACACACAGAGAGGGTTTGGCTGTAGTGGGTGTGGCCAACTCTGAAACCAGCCGGAACTCCGTTCCTGTGTGTTCCTGCCCCAAAATAGCCCTGCCTGCTCTTAAATTCATTGCTTGCCAAAAGCACAGAAGACACAAGTCATCTCGGTGCCTGAACTTTTCTTTGTGTTGTTTTGTATGATGTTGAGCAACCTTGTTTGACTTGTACTCTGTTTTGCATTTTGTTGTGGCTTGTCTTTTGTCCTTTGACACGGTACACATATATGTTTAAGATTTATTTCATATGACATGTTGTACCCATATGTTCAAAGTTCCACTTTATAAAGCTTGCTTCTGTTATAATATTGAATTGAACTTTAAAATAAGTATCAGACAAATAAGCTTATATGAGGCCCCGGTCACACGGGAGAGTTTGGCCCGGGAGAGGGACGGATCGGGGGTGCAGCAAATGGGCGTGAGCACATCGCAACATCTGGGAATCGGCTCGCACCCTTCCCCAATCCGTCCCTTCAGGCCAATAACGTGCTGTAAAAAAGAACCACCCCCAGAGGAGGACTTACCTGGGATGCCGCATCAAGCGCGGCCGTGGGATTGCCGGCACACTCTTCGTTCGTAGCAATCCCAGCTCCCGGCTGAACTGCGCATGCTCACACATGCGCAGTTCGGCTGCCTCGCTTCCATGTCAGTGGCTTCCCCCCCAGCATCTGATCGTGCCGGGGAGGAAGTGTGGGGCGGCTCAGGGGATCTATGTGATCCCGCTGCCGCGTGTCTCTTTTGGTGTGGCTTTAAAAAGCCTCACTTTGCCCATGTGTCAGGGGCCTAAGTCTATTTATATACAAATGTTAGAAATTGCTTTTTCACAGTGTATTTTGTTTTCTAGGAAGTGGCACATCCCTCATCTTTGGCACAAGGGGGAATGCCCCTTCCAATATCACCTTAGAAGAGGCACTCTCCCATCTTTCGAGAAGAGGAGAAAATTCCCATTCAATGCCAGCTTAGAAAAGGCATTCCCCCTTCTCTCTGGCTCCAGAGGAAATGCCCTTTCCAATCCCATTACAGAACAAGTATTTCCCCCCTTCCCTCTGGTGCAGGAAGGACTGTCCTTCCAGTACCATCTTAGAAGAGGCATTCCCCCTTCCCTTTGGCACAGGAGGGAATGCCTCTGCCAAGATGGTGCTTGCCATTTGCCACCTTTACAAGAACTTCAATGAAAATACATTTTTTTTAAAAATGGTACCTTTCTAGTTGATGGAAATATTTTTCATCCATCCCCCAAATGATTAATTGACTAAGCATTACAGCCCTGGTTACTTTATCAGATGGCTGTTATTTTATGCATGACATGGGCCATGGAGGCAAGATAAGGAACACAACTGCTTCTGTCTTCCCCCATCTCCCCGTATTGATGGATATCAGTCTCAGAACTTGGAAGACAATAATATCGGGCTACCTATCACCAACTATCTGCCAGCTGCTTGTTGTTTATGCCAGTCCATTTACAGAACCCCAGAGGGTTGAGAACCCTTTTCATTAAACAGATGACCATATTTCCTCCAAGAGAACTGCCACAGGCAGCAACAAGGAAATTTTACCTGTGTAGCATCTGGCAAGTGTGGTATGTGTCACTTCCAGAAGAACCAGAGAGAAAGAGAACTGGAGAAGGGGTTATCTTAAAGCACAAAAAAATGATTTAATTTGATCTTGCACCAGACAGCTTGTTGGATATCAGAGTGCTTATGTGGTAGGTTCAGCACTCCGGCCAACAAGTAAGTAATGTGGAGGCCGTGTGACATATCACAGCAGCTATGTGAGACCCAGACTGGGTTACCCTCCAACTCCCCTTCATTGTGTTGCATTTACGAAATGTTACCTGACTTTGATGTTCTCCATATGGCTTTGGCATCTGGTCCTGTTTATATGTCCCAACGAGGAGAAAGCAGATCTGTTTAACGTCCTCTCTGTTTCTCTTTGGACACTTTGCAAGACTGTGTCGCTCAGTCGCCTTTGTTGCTGGGCCGGACACTTTGCAAGACTGTGTCGCTCAGTTGCCTTTGTTGCTGGGCCGGTGGCTACAGAGTCTGGCCAGCTGGCACAGCTTTGCCTGTGGACAGGGTTGCTTGCGTACAAGGAAGATTCACACATTTCCCTCATCTGAATTTCTCCCTCAAATGTGATCTGGCCATGGGTATGACACATTGATATAGCTCCAACTGTGCTTTCCCTGCTTTTCGTCCTTTTGCCACCTGTGAAATTATTTCATTTACATTATGTTAAGTATTTATTTATGTTAACTCTTTTTGTGATGCCATAGATGGATGAATGCACAAAGACGAGAAGAGAAGAAGAGATTGGATTTATACCCTACCCTTCACTGCCCAAAGGAGTCTCAGAGCAGCTTACAAGCTCCCTTCCCTTCCCCTCCCCACAACAGACACTCTGCAATGTAAGTGGGGCTGAGAGAGCTTTCCTGAGAAGAGCTCTGAAAGAACTTGTGGCTGACCCAAGGTCACACCAGCAATTGCACATGAAGGAGTGGGGAATCAAACCCAGTTCTCCCAGATTAGAGTCTGCACTCCTAACAACTACATCAAACTGGCTCTCGAAGCTGTCTTATATTGAGTCAGACCATAGGTCTATCAAGGTCAGCATTATCTACTCTGGCTGGTAGTAGAAAGGGTTGAAATTGGCCCCTTCTGCAGGCATAGCGGATGCTCTACCACTGAGACATGGGCTCACCCCCAAAAGGCACAGCATGCACAGAAGCCAGTGGACAATTTAGCCTGGAGAGCAATAGTTGATCTCAGTGTTTCATTGCTCCCACCTCTCGCACCTCAGACAAGCTGAACTAAAGATCCTATGACCGTTTAATTCCAAGGGCATCCGAATTGTTACTTCGTTTATACCTGGCCTTCCTTCCCAATGAGAACTCAAAGTAGCTTACATCACTCTGTTTTCTTCTATTTTATCTCACACACACACACACACATGGATACAGGGCCTCTGGCAACAGTGTACGAGTGCTGTTTTCATTTGGTCAAGCGCCACCTCAAATAGAGAAATCTAAGCGGGGGACCTGCAAGGACTAGGAGCGGGCGTCTTATTTTCCCCTCAGTTGTTATTTCCTCATTCCTTTCCTTGAAAGTTTCTGTAGCCTATTCCCTTTCTGTGTTTCTTTCTCTCCTTCCCACACACCAGCCAGCCTACCATTATCTGCAACCCCCTCTTCATTTTCCTTTTTTCCCTTCCCCCGAAGCCTCTACCTAGGAAAACCATGGCCAGCTGCCAGGCCAGGCCAGACCCAGTTGTGCAGTGGGGGGACCTCACTTCCCCTGGATCCCCCTCCCCATTATTCAGCCAGGCCCTCTCTTTCTGCATCTCCAGCCACCCTGTCTCTGGCCCATCAACCCACTTTCATTTATTTAGAAAAACTGTGTGCTGCCTCTCCAGGGACCTGCTTTTGGCAGTCTGCTGCTGAGCTCTGCCTCCCTTCCTTTGAAGGTTTCAGACAAACAAGCTGAAGACTATAGGGGATGTCACAGTAGGGCTGCTAGTCCCCAGTTGGGGGATGGGGGATCCCCCGTTTGGAGCCCCTCCCCCCCCACTTCAGGGCTATCAGGAACCAGAGGAAATTACCCCCCAAACAGGCAAGAAATCAAAAATAATAAATGTGACGTGCCTACGTTGCCTGGAAGTGATGTGGGCACATCGGTGATGTCGGGGCCATGCTATGGTTTTTGGGCAAAATTCTATGGTAAGAAGCTAATTCTAGTTTTGCCTACAAACCAGAGCATTGCCCTCGATAGCCCTGACTTGCCTACGTCACTTTTGGATGACATAAGCACATCACGTCGGACATGCCTATGTTGTCACATTTATTTCCAGCTTCTTTCTGTTCCACTCCTGGTAAGTGCACCCCCATTCCCTACCTGCTCATCTGACGGACTTGGCAACCCTATGTCACAGCAGCTGCACCAACATCTCATAAGAACATAAGAGAAACCATGTTGGATCAAGCCAACGGCTCACCTAGTCCGATACTTTGTGTCACACAGTGGCCAAAACCCAGGTGCCATCAGGAGGTCTACCAGTAGGGCCAAAACTCCAGAAGTCCTCCCACTGTTGCCCCCCAAACCCCAGACAGTGTTTCATCTATACCTTGTGGCTAATAGCTACCAGTGGACCTCTACTCAATGAAGGAAAGTCACACCAGTTGCATCAACAGCTCAATGAAGGAATATCCAAGGTTGCCAACTCTGGGTTGGAAAATTCCTGGATATTTGGGGATGGACCCAGTAGAGGGAGGTGTTTGGGGAGGGGAGGAACCACAGAAGGTCATACTGTCTAGTGTCCACCCTTCAAAGAAGCCATTTTTCTCCAGGGGAACTGATCTCCATGGTCTGGAGACAAATTAACATTCTGGGAGATCTCCAGGCCCCATATGGAGTTTGGCAACTGTGTGCTTAACCAAGCCCCTCTCACCTGTGTTTGCTCCCAGAAAAAGGCTCCTTTCTTCCAGCAATCAGTGTCATAGTTGCCAGATACTAAAAGGTAAAGGATCTCAGGTAGCAGGTGTTGGGAGAGATCTTTCTTTTCCTGAGATCCACAGCCACTTCACATTTTTCTTTCAGTGGTAGAACCTCAGTATTGCCTACTACAGATTCCAGGTTCAGCCCCTGCTATCTCCAGCTGAAGGGTCACATGTAGCAATTTCTGGGAAAGGAATGTCTTTCCCTGAAATCTTGGAGAACCACTGTCAGGCAGAGCTGAAGATATGGAGTTAGATCAGGGGTGTCCAGCATTTCTCAGCCTGGGAGAACTTTGGGGATTTTGAGAAGCACCACCACAAACTAGTTGCCATGGGGTGCTGGGGCCAGTTACAAAATGTAGATGGTTCCAAGCCAATAGGTGCAGCTGTTTCTGAATAGGTGCTCCCTTCAGACCCTGGTCTCCACAAAGGCATTTCCTATTCCAGTGAGATGGACAAAAGCCAGGATCGAGTCTTTGCTTTGGGGAAGTGGTGCTTTGGGGAATAAGTATGTGAGTGCCAGGAAACACTTTGGTGACACTGTGGCACCCATGACCTAGTTAGACCAATGCACCAATGCTTGATCTATGGCAGCTTTGTATGTCCAAAAGCTGTAACAGCTGCTTGCACTGATAGCTGTCCCTTTGTTTCTCTGCCGAAGCTTCTGAATACTCGCTATCATAGCGATAGGAACAATGCTCTTCGTGGTCTGTTCCAGATGGTTGTCAGGATCCCTGGACAAACACCGCCATAAGCCCCATATCACTTAAGCCTCTTGATTGCCTCCTGACCCAATCTCTGAAGCATTAGCTAAGGAAGAACAAGCCTTTTCCTCTCCTCTCGTGTGTCCGCTGCCAGCATTCTCCATAGCAAGCGTGCAATTCTTGGAAAACCCTCTTCATCCATTATTTTCCACAATGACGGTGATGGCAGAAGACAAAGTCTGCTGTATGGAATCCATCTGCAAGGCTGCTCACAGCTGAGCTCCTTCTGCCGGCATCCCTACAGTCTGAAAATACATTTGGAGACTGACCTCGAATTCTTGGCGTATGAGATCACCTGTCTTCCAAGGTCGGAATGGTACTTAGGAAACTTCTTGTGCTTCTGGACATGTTGAGTGAGTCACGACAGTTGCTACAGAAGTCGATGGCATCTCTCCAGCGAGTATCCCCAAAGAGCTCTCCCGTGGATGGTGTTGGGTGGAAACCAAATCTGACTCGTTTATCTGAGAATGGGAAAAGCAATGTTTGAAGAGTCGGGTTTCACAATGATTCAGCTGTGGTTGCATCAAAGGCTATTTACAGCACATGTTGACCAGACTGCAGAGATGTGAACCAGACCAGGCCCTTGAGAATCATGTCAGCATGCCATTACCAAGTCAGCATTACTCACAACTTCAGAGAATATGGGCACCTTGGAGCCCCCTCTTGTTGATGTACCCTCTCATGCAATGATTCATTCCTCCCCTGCCACTTGGAAGCAGCATGGGACTAAATATTATTGGAAGGGCAGATTTTGGGGATATGTAAAATCACCTTTTTTCTTTCGTATCATTTACTCGCTCAATATCTTTCGATGGGCGGTGGGGGCCAAATGAAGACAGACTTTTGACTAGGATGAGCTGAAATGTTACAGATTAACACTTTCAGGGCCAAAAGAAGAGGCATTTTCAAGGGCCCTGGAATGTTTTCCAAAAGATCCTCCCAAAGCTTGTTCGGACCTGGGACAACCAAGTTTAAATACCTTGCTCACCCATGGAAGCCCAGCAGGTGCCTTTGGGCCCATTGCAGCGTCTCAGCCTCACCCACCCTCACAAAGTTGTTGTTTGTGAGGATTATATGGAGGAGGTGAGAATGGTGTGAAAAGCTGCTTTGGGTCTCTTATCAGGGGGAAAAAGCAGGATATAAATAATAAATAAATATGTTGTTGTTGTTCAGTCGCACAGTCGAGTCCGACTCTTCACAACCCCATGGACCACATCATGCCAGGCCCTCCTGTCTTCTGCCGTTCTCTGGAGTTTGCTCAATTTCATGTTTGTTGCATCGATAACACTGTCTAACCATCTCATACTTTATCGTCCCTTTCTTCTACCTTCAGTTTTTTCAGCATCAGGGTCTTCTCCAGTGAGTACTCCCTTCTCATTCAGTGGCCAAAGTATTTGAGCTTCAGCTTCAGTATCTGGCCTTCCAGGGAACAGTCAGGGTTGATTTCTTTTAGGATTGACTGACTCGATCTCCTTGCAGTCCAAGGGCCTCTCAAGAGTCTTCTCCAGCACAGTTGAAACAAAGCAAAACTTCCAAGAAAGCCGTTTGCTACAACTACAGGTGGAAAAAGCTAACATGATTCTCAGGTTCCAGGGAGTTCCTAAAGCAGAGAAGGAGGACCTGAGGAGGTTGCTCAGCAAGATCATCACTCCAGCAATAGGCTTAACAGCGGATGAGCTGGTAAAAGAAATGGAGATGGCCTATAGGGCATACTCCAATTATATTTTAAAAAATAGCCTGCCTGGAGAAATCGTGGTCAGATTCTCAAGAAGACAGACCAGAGATGCTATCTTAAAAGCGACATCAGCAACTCCACTGAAAATGGGAAATATAATCATCAAAACCTTAAAAAATATTCCATTTGAAATCCGACAAAAGAGGAAAAATTATAAGGATTTAATTTCTTTCCTTCGAACCAATGGAATTTCATATAGGTGGGCGATTCCGGAGGGTGTCATCTTTAAGATCAATGATAAAAGAGAGAAGATAGACTCTACTTTCAAAGCTAAAGAGTTTTTTCAGCACCAGTTGGAAACGGAGGAAGAATCCAAGGAGGAGGAAACAAAATCTAGTGACTCTGCCACCTCTGGAATGAAAGAGGACTCTGCTACAGAAATGGGAGCAGGTGCTGCCAGAGTTGTTTATGACTTTAGAGACAGAAAGCCGAAGTAAAGGCAGAAGGACTCAGAAAATAACCTTTTGCAGTGAAGATCAAGAAGATGATCAGAAAGTTCTCTCATAACAACTAACATATTAACACATAAACATTGAAGCTGAGATAAAGAAGAACTCTACAAGTATATTGTGAGACTAACACTTATAGTATTAACACTTACACTAACAGGGATAAGATCTCCTCCTCTTGGGGTTTTAGTATAGTGTGGTTATCTATCCTTTATCCCTAGATGTAGTTCCCTCCCTAAAATTTTCTTTGTAGTTTTGTAGTTTATTGCAAAAATAAAAATATCCCTTCGGGGATTTTTTTAAAAAGAGAGTCTTCTCCAGCACCATAATTCAAAAGATTCTATTCTTCAGCGCTCGGCCTTCCTTATGGTCCAGCTCTCACAGCCATACATTACTACTGGGAATACCATTGCTTTGACCATACAGACTTTTGTTGGCAGCGTGATATCTCTACTTTTTATTATGCTGTCTAGGTTTAAATAATATAATAAATATAATAATAATAAATATAATAATGATAATGATAATAAATATACTTTCCCAGAAAGCATCAGTTTTGCTCCAGTTTGTGCCACTCTCAGCAACTGCCTCACAGTGCGATCCTAGGGAGAGGGACACAGAGTGGAACGCTGCTTAAGATAGCACTGTTGGTGTGTTAAGAAGCAAGAGTTTCTCCAGGCTACCCGGTCCGGTGGGGAAACATCTCCTCTGTTGTTTTCCCCAAGAGAGAAGCTGCTATGGTAGCTTCAAAAGGAAGGACCAGAAAGTGATTACAAGCAGCAGTGAAGGAGGGGTGGAGAGCTACTTTTAATTGCTTGGGAGAGTGACTGGTCACTCTGGAGTGACCTCCTGCCCACTCTTGAATGACAGAAGGGGAAAAATTAACTGAAATATGTAAAATGGCAAACTGCGCCTGCACAGTGCTCTACAAAATTTGTAAATAAGAAAGGTGGGGGGGATAGTAGAAGATCCCTAATACATTGGCTCCTTCTTGGGAGCAGTGGAACTTCGGAATCTAGAGAGACATTTGGATGAGTAAGATTCAGGTGGGTAGCCGAACAAAGCAGAACAAAGTTTGAGTCCAGTGGCACCTTTAAGACTTTGTTGGTGCCACTGGACTCAAACTCCATTTGGATGAGTAGAGCATCCCTCGTAGATTATTGCCATCTGGAACTTAAAATTTGGGAAACTGTGAACCAGTATGATCTTCTGCTGCTTTGCGCTATTGTCGTCTAAAGAGCTACGACACTTTCTAGGAATTTCAAGAAAAAGGTTCTGGCTGGTATCTATCTGAAATTCATGAAGTGTCAGACAAAAATAGTCTTGGAGAAGAGGTTCAGTTTTTGTGATCCATGAGGACATTCCTACAAAGCCATCCGCTGCAAGATCTTGAAGGTAGCTACAGACTTAGTCACCAATGAATGTTCAGTCATTAGCTTTTCCAGGGTTGGCAAAAAGAAAGCGCTGCTTAGAAGAAAAACCATGTTCACAAGTATTGCACATCTGGCCTCCATCTTGGGACCTCATCCACATAGCCAAGGGGTTCATTCAACTTATTATATGAGTGTTTGAATAAGTCATTTAAGTCATGATGATGACTAACACTCTGCCTTTCTTGAATGTTTTTTATCCTGCTGGGTTGTAGATATGGGGAACACCAGGGCTTGGAAGGGGACATGTTTTGGAATTTGGGAATTGATGCCACTGGCATTCCACGACCCAGAGTCACAACTCTCTAATGAGGCAATCTGTAATGTTTTGTGGTCTTCGGCAAGAGAAGTGGAGCCGGAACTGACTCCAACCAGTTCCTGTGAATTTGCGCCAATGCTGCAAAGGGGAGAGGAATGAGACGTCCCCCCCCCATACTATAGCCCAAGGCCCGTTTTACGGGAAATTTCAGTTAGTAAAACCAAAAAGTTACTGGAAGCTAGCCTTTTCTGGCCCTGCACTAAGTTGTTTGGCTATTCTTATTAAACTTGGAGAACACAGGTGCGAAGAATTCATCACTTCTCCTCTGGGGCTTGTTCAGAGACTCTGGATTGCTTGGCTTGTGTAAGACACGAAAGGGCTTCTGTCTGGCAATGTGGCTTGCATCTGTTTCTAATTAGCTCTGTGCAATCCTTTCCTGCCCCCACTTGCTCCCAAGCAATGAATTAGCAGCTCGTTCCGAAGGTAATCGATGATGGGGAAAGCATCCATTGAAACCAATGGCTAGACTAGCACTCCCAACCTTTGACTAGAATTGCTACACAGATTTATGAAGAACACCTGGAGTTTGGGATGAAAATTGAGGCTCTATCCCATCAGAAAGCTGGTCCAAAACTCCTGGACACAACTCCGAAATCTGCCATGCTTCCAGCACATCTGCTTCTGAGTCACAGTCGAATGAACAAGCATCATCATCAACGTCAACATCATCATCGACACTCTTCCTGCCTTGTAGGAATGATTGCAGATTCCTCCACTCTGGCATCTTAACCCCAATTCCCCATAGGAATTTTGCTTCTCCCTTGTGTGAACTGAGCCCGTGTTTCTTTTCTTTCATACCCTTATGAATATCCTCTCATTCATGTTTTCCCATGACAGGCAGTTTTCTCCAATGTTGTTTGTGTGTCAATATTTCAGCATTACACGTTATAGTATAGTCTCCAGACAAATGCAATATGTTGTGTACCTACTGTCATGCACACCCCATTTCCCCAAGTGGCAGGAAAGTCCGAGGGATAGTGCATATGCAAACTGGTTCCCTTTAGAAGCTGGGCAGGAAGGGCACTGGAGGCTTATAGGGTGTTTTTGTTGTATTTGCTTCATTTACAAATGCATGACCACAGTGGGGGCAAAGAAACAGTCCTACAGATTAGCTTCCCCACATCAGATCCCTCCAGCGGGAAGGGTGATCTCCATCTGTTGGGTATTACAAGTTGAAAACACTCAGTATATCTGGGGTTAAATGTTTGTTTATGTTACTCACCGGAAGTCACATGTTTCTCATGTAACCAATGTTCTTTAGATGTAAGAAGCCCGGGAATTTTCTCCCTGATCTAGGAGTTTGATTGGGACGAAAGTGTCAAAGTGTTTTTGCATTTTATGGCTCCTCTTCCTGTCTTTGTTTGCTGTTCTGAAGAAGAAGAGAAGCCATAACTCTCTTCTAGTTTTGTCTTTGTAGTGTAAGGATGTAGCCGATTTAGCTCTGTTGTTATTTTCATCCCAGTTACCCTTCCCCATGCTAGAATTTAGTAAAAACTTTATATTTTAATCACACATGGACTCTCAGTCTGAATTATTTTACTCAGGCTCTGCTGGGCTATATATCTCTGCTAAATACCATTTTTTCAATATCTCACTATCAAAACCCAACACCATTCCTTTCCATCCCCTTGACCAGAGCCATTAAAGTCCATTGAGGGTAAACGTTATTAATCCTTTTGTCACGTAGGATAGACAGAGCCACAGTGATAAGCACCAAAGCTTGTTACACTACCATGTAAACTGTGTGACACCAACACAGTACAAACAAATGTGCAAAAACAACAGCAAGCCAGAGATTTGACAAGGTCATATGTGGAGGGAAGGAATAGATGGGAGGATTGAAATCAGTCAGGAGAAGGCCCAAAGGTATGTAATTATGTTCTACTGGCTTGGCTGACATCCTGCTTGCCAATTGAGAGTGGTGAGAAGATAATATCCTGAATTCCTTGGATGTAATTTGGATATGCCCATTTGCATTATTACACTACTTTTTCGCATGGCTAGATAGTTTTATGTCAGTACTCTCATCCTCACAGTCACTTGTCTTCTATCGCTGCCTCCATTTTTAAAAGATAGGTAGTTTTTTAAAATTTTGAGATTTTTGAGCTTACTACTTAAGTGTCTCAGGTCTATCTTCACTGCCTGTCCATGAACCCAGCTAACCTTGTGGTCAGTTCTTGCAAGTTCCTGACTTTGGCTCTGGAACAGGGGAATACTTCTATACCGTTTTGCTAGAATTTCCCCCAAATGTTGAAAGCTCAGTGACATCTTTCAGTGCTGAGGAAAACATTATTAGGTATCCATCTTCCCTTGGCTTAAGACCTAGTTTGGATAAGCCATAAATAGAGTCTATATGCAAAGCTTTGTGCCTTTGCTGGTACAAATGAAATTAGAACCTCTCCCTGTTGGGTTGACAGTTTGACAATTTAGCATGGAAGAAAGGAAATGGTTGCCATCTTATCCCTCTTACCCATCCGATGAAAGCCAACTTTGTCAACAAAATATAATCCACTTAGAAGAAAAGAGCCTTCATGTGTGGCTGGCATTGACCGCAGAGGTGTGTAGGGGTCAAATACTTAATGGAACACATGGGAATTACTCGAAGAAATTTAATTTTTAAAAAATTAAGTATGCATTGTACACAGATTGTACATGAAATCACTAACTGGTGAGCAGGGCTAGTACGTATCATCTTATCAAGATTACTTTTCTGCAGTGTTTTATCAGTGTACACTTGCACATCCAGTAATACAAAGAAGGAGAAAAGACGTGAGTTTTAAAAAAGCATTCTATAATATTTGGAAATTTTAAAAATAACAGAAGAATAGATTAGCCTGATGCATTGGTTCTACTTCAGAATCTAGGCCAGGTCAGTCAGTCAGACAGTCAGACAGATTTTGTTATGGCCCACAAGTAGTGTTGCCAACTCTGGGTATCTGAGGAAGTGTGCGTGCACACAAAAGCTCATGCCTTGAATAAGACTTTGTTGGTCTTAAAGGTGCCCCTGGTCTCAAACTTTGTTCTGCTGCTTCCGACCAACATGACTACCCACCTGGATCTCCCTGGGGTAAAGTGTCATGCCATGTCAAATAAGATTTTTTTAAAGGAGTAACTAGATTATAGACCGTCTTAGAGGTGTCCGAGGCCTGAGGCTAGTCAAGAAGGGATGCGTCTGTCTGGAGTTACATGAAACTCAGTGGCTAGTGAGGAAAGCATTGTGTATTCACTGACTGACAAAGCTGTGGGTGAGAGATAAGACGGGACTGGAAGTGAGGAATGAGGGCATTTCCCCTGTTCCATTCTTTAATTGCTCAGCAAGCTTACTCTGTTGGCATTCCACTCCTTAATTCTGGTTTATCTAGATGTTGTAAAAAGTAATTCCAGAATTTGCATCTCTCCCCCCCCCCCAGTTTTTCAGTCTGTACATGCACGTTGGAAAACACTGCAAATAAAACAGTGCTGACGTGATCATACTTATGACTGGATCAAGATTCCTTTTGTGCAGCATTTTAAGATACAGATATTTGCTCTAGCACATCTGTAGAACAACCCGGGGGGGAGTGTAGATATAACGCTAGCCCTGTTCACTTGTTACAGTGAATGTATGTACATCTGTTTGTAGGGAAATGCCAAAATGCGTTCACTTTGCAATTGAAACCAGGAACCAATACCTGGATAAAAGTGGGATTTGTATTACATGTTCAGCTGCACATGCATTGAATTTAACATGAGGATTACTCAAAGAAATTGAACTTTAAGAAATTAAGTTTACATTGTACACAGATTGTACATGAAATCACTAACTTGTGAGCAGGGCTAGTATGTGTTATCATATCAAGATTTCTTCTCTGCAGTGTTTTATCGATGTACACAGGGCTATTTTTGGGCAGGAACACACAGGAATGGAGTTCCGGCTGGCTCCCAAGTTGGCCACGCCCAGCAGGAACTCATTAGCATAATAGGCCACACCCAACAGCAGAAACTCATTAGGATTGGCTACATTAGGGGTGTGTGGCCTAACATGCAAAGGAATTCCTGCTACAAAAAAGCCCTGGGTTTTAACAACAAACAAGGTAAACAGAATAAGAAGCAAAAGGTGGGTGTGGCTGGATGACCACACTTCTGGTAACATGGGGTGTGTGGCCTAATATGCTAATGAGCTGTGCTGTCATGGGTGTGGCCCAATATGCTAATGAGTTCCTGCTGTTGGGTATGGCCTATTGTGCTAATGAGTTCCTGCTGTTGGGTGTGGCCTATTGTGCTAATGAGTTCCCGCTGGGCTTTTTCTGCAAAAAGAGCCCTGGATGTACACTTGCATATCCAGTAATACAAAGGAGGCAAAAAGACATGGATAAAAAATGTAAAGTGCTCTCTAAAATATTGGGAAATTTAAAGAATAACAGAAGAATAGATTAGCCTGATGCACTGGTTCTGCTGCAGAATCTAGGCCAGGTGGGTCAGTCAGACAGACAGACTTTGTTGCGGCCCACAAGTAGTGTTGCCAGCTCTGGGTTGGGAAATACCTAGAGATTTGGGGGGGTGGGGCCTGATGGTTTGGGGAGGGGAAGGACTTCAGTGGTGTATCATGCCATAGGTTCCACCTTACAAAGTGGCCATTTTCTCCAGGATCTGTGTCACCTGGAGATCAGTTGTAGCAGCGGGAGATCCCCAGCCACCACCAGGAGGTGGGCCCCTCTACCCACAAACCATACAGAAGCAGGGGGGGAAATAACACTGTTGAGTTATAGTTAGCCACATAAAATTTCTATGCATATTGTTCATCTTAGTATATCTAACAGTTTAAGAGTTACAGTCTGAGTAAATTATACACAGGATGTGGTCTTGGTCTGTATTTTCATTGCAGAAAACAGAAACTTAGCGACTGGTACTGTTATGTCTGGGCATGTGTAATCTTCCACCCAGGCTTAACTGCTGCTGGTGCAGTAGCCAGCATAAGGAGGCATGCCTGGACCAATGTTCCCTCTAAGCTGAGTTAGTGTGAGTTAGCTCACAGTTTTTTAGCCTCCGGCTCACAGATTTTTGTCTTTGCTCGGGAAGGATGGCTCCAGAGCAAACTAATTTATGCAGGAGCCAAAATTGCTCGCTCACAACTTTACTACCAGTAGCTCACGAAGTCGAATTTTGGCTCACAAGACTCCACAGCTTAGAGGGAGCACTTGTCTGGCAGGCCACCTAGTTGGAGCTTGAAGCCCAGAACAAAGGCAGGCAGGATGCTGGAGCCTGCCTGAGGATCAGCACCTTGGGGCAGCCAGCCAATCTAAAGCCTGGAGGCCATTTGAACTCACCAATCGCACGGGGGCTAGGAATGGCTTAGGTGTATATGGTTAGGGCAGTTGCCCCCTGTAAAGCATTCCTTGTAAAGCATTCCTGTTGAAATGCAATAAACTGCTGCTTGTTGAAATTACTCTGCCTTCGCCTCTGCCATGTTAAACCCATTATTTAACAGGTACATGAGTTCATTGGTCAACCCCTGCCAATGAAATTTTGAGAGTCTTTTGCTCAGAGGTTTGCTTTGAGCTCTCCCCAAATGAAGACACAAGACAACAGTTTGGGTTTAACTAGTTCAGTTAAATAAGCTAGTCTCGATCATACTATTAAATAAGCTAATGCATTTCTATGGGTGGGCTGTGCTAAGCAACCCAGCCATGGCTGCCTTTGTTGGGTGGACCCATCCTGATTCCAAACTCGGCCCATGTCTTATGTCAGCCTTGTTTACCATCACCCACATACATTGTGCAGTGAGGTGCCCAGGCCCCTCCTCTGATGTGCCACACGGCTGCTGCCATGTTCAAAAAGACATTGCTCAGCACCAGTGGCACTTCTTCCCAGCTGCACCTTGTCGCTCAGCCAGTGATGTGCTGTTCCAGACATGTCCTCCATCACTGCTGATGCCTCAAGGTGCTTGCTGATCATCTCTGCCCATCGTGATCAGCCTGCCCTATTCCAGCCAATCTAGTTACAGCTTAAACCGGCAACTGACCACACTTATTTAACCAGCCTCCAGTATGACATAATGAAGCAGGTGAAAAAAGGCTCCCCATAAAGCCACTTCAGGGAAACCACCCAAATTTCTGCTTGGCCCCAAAAGACGATTGGCTAATCCCGTAACAGCTAAAGGGAGGGAGAGAGGGTCAGCAGCTAGTAGAAAAAGCCTGGCTGGGAAAGGTATGGTTAGAATATATGCTCAGAAACCATGCCACTGCATTAGCTGGACCCAACAGATGTTGTACAATGAGCATTGTGCCTCATTTGTATTCTGGGGCCAGGGCAAAATGTTCCCCAGCTTTAATGCCAGGAATCCCACTTCTATCTATCAGCACAGGTTCCAATAAATGCAAGCATAGCTGCAGGGCTATTTTTGGGCAGGAACGCACAGGAACGGAGTTCTGGCTGGCTCCCAAGTTGGCCACGCCCAGCAGGAACTTATTAGCATAATAGGCCACACCCAACAGCAGGAACTCATTAGGATTGGCTACATTAGAGGTGTGTGGCCTAACATGCAAAGGAATTCCTGCTACAAAAAAGCCCTGGGTTTTGACAACAAACAAGGTAAACAGAATAACAAGCAAAAGGTGGGTGTGGCTGGATAATCACACTTCTGGTAACATGGGGGTGTGGCCTAATATGCTAATGCACTGTGCTGTCAGGGGTGTGGCCCAATATGTTAATGAGTTTCTGCTGTTGGGTGTGGCCTATTATGCTAATGAGTTTCTGCTGGGCTTTTTCTACAAAAAGAGCCCTGCATAGCTGTATATAAAATCTACAGTGAAATAATACATAAGCCAAAGGTTGTCAGAGCAAGGACAAAATCTACAATTGGATGGAATGTTTTTGTATCTTCCTTCAACAATGCAGGTTGTCTGGACCAAGGACAAACACTCTCCCGTTCTCAGGCGCTGAGTTCACAGCCACCTGTGGCCCTGGGATTCTCACTGGGTCCTGGTCCTTTGCTGAGGCTCCTTTTTCATCTGGGTTCCCCTCAAGGATGCAGACAGACACTCAGCAGACACTCTCAGCGTGGTGGGTTAAGAAATACCTCTGCATTTATTTGAGTCCTTCAAAGTAACTAAGAGTGTTTGCTCGGCAGAAACCACTCACAAATTATAGCAATGGCAAAAAAACGACACCATACTTGCACTGGGCAGAGGCTGAGCCTGAAGCATTAACTCCTTGTGGCTTCCTTCACTGGGGTAATCTTGTGACCCGGCTTTCTCACCCGAAGGCTTAAGAAAGAGAGTCCACTCCCACAGGCATAGTCCACAGCATTCCTATTCCTGCTTGCAGTCCTGGAGGCCTCAGCCTCTGTTCGTTCCCTGTGTGACCACTGCCCGACGTTCGGTAAAGGCCTCTTATCAGTTGGTCAAGGCCACCAGGTGTTTTTAATTAACACTCAGCCCAAACAGGCTGCAACCAGCCTGTGAAAACTTATAGCTTGGTCGCATTAATGAAAGCCTAAGATCTGTAAGTTCTAATCCTTACAATCTTCCTTCAACAATGCAGGTGGTCACACATTAAATCTAGGCAGAGTAAATGCATGGCAATATCTTGGAAATGTTAATATTGATAAATGATGTACATATTGATGTGGGATTACTGGAGTTAAATCACATAGAAGGGAAGAACACGCTCCATGAGTTTTAGCCAATCTATCTTGAAAATCAATATCCTTGAGTTGTTCATTGTTTGCCAGAGTAGGGCTGCGGTCACACGCAACATTAGCCACGCAAGAGATACGGAAGACAAGCGGAGTTTCCGGTCGCGATCTCACCAGCACATCTGGGAAGCGTAGCGCTTCCGTGGCACAACTGAGGCTTCCTGCCGAAAAAGCGCAGCAAAAAACTAGTACCTTGGAGGTACTAGTTTCCAGAAACTGCGGGGCAAGGGCGGGCGTCTGATCGCGTTTCCAGTGGTATCCGGCGCCCGCCCATGTCCCCTTGCGGAAAAGGGTTTTTTTCCCCCCACGTCTCCGTGGATGCGCACACGCACCCAACGGAGCATGCGCATTCGTAGTGTACACAAAAAAAGAAAACCAGTTCGCCGCGCCACGCGCTTCTTCATTGCGCGCAGGCGTGTGTTGTGATCGGCACCTCTCCCTTGCCATGGAACCTCCACAGTACCTCCACAGAACCTCCACAGTAGGTCTGATCGCTTTACTGCATGTTAGTTTGCCCCGGGGCAAACAGCCACACTTCTCCTCTGCAGTTTCCTGCCCGTGTGGCAGGGGCCTAGCTTTACTTAACCCCACGGATGTTTAGAAAAGGAGGGGAAAGTCCCAAAGTGGTTAATTTCTTGTCTATTGGGTTACGCTAAGTTGGCGTATAAGTCATTAATTTGAGTAGAGTCATTAGGCTATAAAGAAAATTGTTCTAATCACAGAAGAACAGAAATTGTATTCTAAATCTAATGTTTGCAAACTGGGATAGATTTAGAAGTGACGTGAGACCATTTTCTAATCTGAGAGCAACAGAAAGTGAGCACCTCAGCCCTTTAAGGATTGTTTTCAAGGTAAATCAGAACTCCAAGATCTTGGAGGAAAAATTTGAATGCATTCCTAACTAGATGCAAATCCATGAGAACAATAATGTCGTGGTTTTGAACCTTTCCTTGTGCCTCAATTCCTGATCTGCACCCAAAGAAAGACAATGGTTGAGGACAAACTGACAGTATGAAGGGCGAGGGAGGCAGGGCAAAAAGACCCAGACCAAGTTGTGCCAGGGATTCCCAGCCGCAATGCACCTACTCATGCGGGAGCATACCGGGGAGGAGGTGCAAGGGAGCATTCACACTGTTGGCCTGCCCCTGGCGTAGGTGTGGATGTAAACAGCTTTTTTTCACTCCGGCAACATGCGCCTATGTGCCTATTTCTCGAGCAACCTGCTGAAACGTCTCCCTGTTCCCATGGGTATGACACAAGGCCTCCTGCACTGGCTGCTCACCCCACACTGCCAGGAGGTCTAAGGTCTCCACCCTTTTCCAGGACACTCCTTGCATGCCTGCCATTTTGCTGGTCTGTCTCCCAGGAGGCTGCCTGCCAGGAGCTTTACTCTGTGAGTCGGAAGCATCCCTGCGGGCGGTTGTGCACTCCAGCGCATATTGTGCATGGACATTTATGCACATCCCTGCTGCTGGATCAGCCAGTTCACATTATCAATGCAGCTTGTTGGCGGCTTTTAGTGTGCACACTTCCGGGAAGCAGGATCAACACGCTCTCCAGGGTTTGCTACTCGGTAGGGAATCATCATAGGACGACAGGAGTACAGCTGGGGAGTACGATAGGAGTACAGCTGGGGAACGCCTGACAGCTGTAGCTGTGTGAACCAGCCCCTTTAATCCATTTGTGAAAAATGCTTATATCGGGCCAAACTGCCAGTCTGAACTCAGCCAATGAGTTTGACAGCGCAAACTGAAAGCACTCTGTGCAAGATGCCATGGCAATTTCTAAGCATTGGTTTAATCTGGTTTCAATATTATGAAAGCTTTTTGTTTATGTACTTGTACATTATTGTCTGTGTACATGGGGCTGTTTTACAGAATAACAGATGAAAAAAAAACCCCTGGTCTCTGGTACCAAGGAACTTGCAAACAAAATTGATGGGAGATTTAAAGAGGGGTATGGGATGATGGAGACCAAATGAATTTCTCAAAGCTTTGGATTCATTTTGCTCGGGAATGAGGGGTGAGGCAGGTAAGCCAATGACTAACCAGAAAATAGTTTCCAAAGAGACCTTGAAGAGAAATATAGATTCCAAAGAGAAACACCATGAAGAAAGACATGGGTGTTTTCCATACATTTCTCTTTGCTTTTCTAAAGTACATATGCTTTGGGATATGGGGAAAAGAATGGAAACAGCTGTAAATTAGAGATTATCTCAGATTTCTAATCTCTTCTGTTTTGACTTGAAGCCCTCTGTTTCAATTTTGCCTCTCCTGTGTGCAAATTGTAGCCATTTTCTGCCATTTTCCAGTCCCTTGCACTCTGTTCCCATAAAATATATGAACTATTCACTGTAGCTTGTGTATTAATAAATCAGCTCATTATGATCCATATGTTATTCATACAAAGGACGTGCATTGTATCAACGCCCTATAAATGGCCATATAATGTGGGCATGAAAATGAACTTTGGAAGCCAACAGTGAGAAGCAGACAACTGAAATCGTATAAGTAACAAA
>NW_015175379.1:283751-288761 GCF_001447785.1 Gekko japonicus | reverse complement strand
AAGGGATCTATCCACTATACCCTGTGGTCACTTGGAGGACCAGAAATGAGTTCCCTGTTGGGGGAAAAAAATCTGTGCAATGAATCAGGGCTGTACATGAGCCAGCGTATGATCTAAAGCCGCTTCTGGTCCACTCTTGATCTTTACAATGGGTTATTCTATACCTCAAGCATCTGCACCGGATGCATGGCCAGCATATGTGTTGGAAGACCTCAATGGAAAAAAGTTTCCACATCTTCCCTAGGCAATTTAAACCTTTAGTTAGGGAGTCCTGATTAATATTTAATCTACATCACTCCCCTCGTATTATTAATTCATTCCCTCCCAGTGGGTAAAGGAAACACTTGATGTGTGTGTTTTTAGATGTGTGCATAGATTTTTTTAAATAGTTTTTTTGAGCTGCATTGTACTTGGGAGGGGGAGCATGATCCACCTGAAGGATAGGCACTGGAAAGAGCTTGGTGAAAGGGCTTCAGCTGAGAATTGAAGGTGGAATGATGCTTTCCTAAGGACTATGTCAAATATCTCATCCCAGCCTTAAAAGCCATTGGGCACATCCAACCCATGGCTCTTTGTTTTTGTCCCCTTTTTTGCACCACACTTTTCCAGTAAAATGTACACATTTGCAGCATTATTTAAGGATCAATAAATTACCATTAAAAATTGTGTACATAAAGAAGGGGAGCTGCGGTGGCTCAAGTGGTTAAGACGCTGAACTGCAGGCTGGGGAAGGTCAGTAGTTTAGCAGTTCGAGACCCAAGTGCACCGCATGACGGAGTGAGCTCCCGTCTCTAGTTCCAGCTCCTGCCAACCTAGCAGTTCGAAAGCAAGAAATTGCAAGTAGATAAATAGGTACCACTTCAGTGGGAAGGTAACAGCGTTCCGTGCACCTTGGTGTTTAGTCATGCCAGTCACATGACCACGGAAATGTCTTCAGACAGCGCTGGCTCTTTGGCTTTGAAATGGAGATGAGCACCGCAACCCTAGAGTCGGATTCGACTGGCTTTCGAACAAGGGAACCTTTACCTTTATATAAAGAAGGAGATAAGAGATGGGATTTATGCCCCACTCTTTGCTACCTGAAGGAGTCTCAGAACAGCTTACAATCTCCTTTCTCCTCCTCACAACAGACACCCTGTGAGGTAGGTGGGGCTGAGAGAGCTCTCTTGAGGATTGCTCTTTCTAGAATTTCTCTGAAAGAACTTGTAACTGACCCAAGGTCACACCAGCAGCTCCATGTGGAGGAGTGGGGAATCAAACCCAGTTCTCCCTGATTAGAGTCTGTGCTTCTAACCACTACACCAAACTTGAAGAAAAGGACATGAACTGTAGTTTGGATCCTGCCTCAATTTCCATGAGTGCAAGGAAAGGAGTGATTTTTGCCTATTTCTACATCCTGCAGCAGCCCAAAATGCACACCCCAAATATGTTGCTCCAGGAGGACAGGCCTCCTCTCTACAGATCGTCTTCAGATGGAATCAGAGGTCTCCCATCAGATGGGAGACTGGGGAAACTTGGCCCCCTCTTGCACTGATACGATCCAAGCCTGTGTGTATAGGTAGCATATATATTGCATATAAAAACCATAGAGTGTGCATACAACATACAAAGCAATGTATAAAATTAACGGTGAAAAGTGGGGAAACAAAACTGTGGACCTATAACTGACAAGAAAAGGAAATGATGCAGGGAAATTCTGATGTGCAACACAGAAAGCAGAAATAGCAAATCATGGGCCCACAAAATCTTACCAAATGAATGGGAAGCAACTAAGTGAGTGCTGGTCAGACATGCAGCCGTCCATCCAGACTGTAAGCAGAAGGGTTTCTTCCAAAATTTTCTCATCCAATTACAGTTCTGAATTACTGGATTTTGTTTCCAATGTGTGGGTTTTGTTTCCAACATGGGGAATTCCAACATTAGGAATACCTCAATGTTCTTTTGTTGTTGTTGTTGTTAAAACTCCAAATGTCGAACATGGAAATGCACATGTAAATCCATGCACATATTCAGTTTGTACCAGCGTACAGTTACTTCATCCTGCCTCCTCATTCTCATTGCTCATGTAGACACTGATAAAATATTGTAGAAAACCAATAGTGATGTGACGTTGTATCAAGATGTGTGGCGTGTTTGTACTGTGTACACGTACATAACAGAAAAATGCTCCACTCAAAGACTCTTGCAATCTTATGAATGATAACCTGTTTACTCCTTCCCTTCCCTTCCCCCCCCCCAATATTTTATCAATGCACATCAAGGAGGAAAACATGCAAATGGACTGAAGGAAGTAAAATATGTAGCAAGCTATCAACACTTACACTCTGGAATTAATGCTAAAAATTTTCTTAGTCCTACTGACATAAAGGCAGAATGGAATACATGAATACACGAGAGAGATAAATGTCTCCCCAACACAGAGTGAGGAGACAATTGCGTGAGGGTTGAGAGTGTTATGTACCCCACTCCTTTCTGTGGTTACTCCCAGAGAAGTAAATGTTAAAGCCTTTGGACCATGGTAGGCCCTTGGATCCAACGCTCTGCAGAGGCCAGGATATTACAGATTTTTACATTCTTCCTGTAAGCCACAAGAAGTCTGCATATACTTTCTTTCATCAAGGAAAGCTGATGGGGGGGGGGGGGTTGTCCAAGCACTGACTGTCAATATTGTTTGAGGATAAAGTGAAGTCCTGGCGGTAAAAGCATGGGATTAGTGCTGTTGGCATTAACTGGTTGTTTTGTGGGATTTGCAAGTTCTACCCCCTGTGGATTCATTTCAGACCGAACTCTAGAATGGCCCCAAGTGAATAGGGATGGGCAAACTGCCCCTGCCCTCCTCCCAGTTCAATTTGGAAGGGGGCATGATTTTAAAAATCCATTTGAGCTTGATTCGGCCAGACTGAATTAACTCAATTCAAAGCTTGGATTGTTATGAGATAAGCTCCCATCGGGCCTCTGATGATGTCAGCGGGATCACCACTGAGCCTGGAGTGTTATTCTCACCCTCCTCACTGCTCGTTACCAGTGCCAGGCAGCGTTGGGGACTGCATTACCCATACTTCCCTGGGGCAGTGGTGGAGTATCCAGGCCTTATGCCTGAGGTCTCAGTATGGATGAACCAATACACAGACCCACTCTTCCACACTAGATCCCAAGAAGGAGAGAGAGAAGAGAGAGAGAGAGAGAGAGAGAGAGAGAGAGATCTGGCACACATGCCCCCCCATCTTTAGCCAACTCTGCCAGCATCTAAAAGGCTATACTACCAGAGGAATCACAGTGTAGACAACACAACGGCAAAAACAACCACTGTAAAATACAGCGCTATTACAATAAAGGCAAAAGTAAAAAGTGATTATATATACTCAGAGTATTATTATAATGTATTATTTCCAATATTCCATATAAGAGTTTCAAGACAAAAATACAGTTATGCCCTTCCAGTCTCAAAGTGGCATACAGAAAACCCTCACAAGGGAAAAGTCCAAAGGAAATGTATAAATAGAATTAATCAAAATCTGCACAGTGTCCAAAGGGTAAACAAGATGGGGATTCCGGTTAACTCCACATTTCAGCAACCGGTCCCCTCTTCAGTAAAGGAACCCGGCAGAGCATCCAACAAACAGTCAAGGTCAAGTATTTTCTAGAATGCATAATTCTCTATGTCGAATTGCGCTCTCAATCTCTCTTGTCAGTGACACCATTTGCCAGGTTCCGGAGTTAACCGGAATCCCCATCTCGTTTGCGCTTTGGACACTGTGCAGAATTTGATCAATTCTATTTATAGATTTTGCCCTTGGACTTTTCCCTTGTGAGGGTTTTCTGTATGCCACTTTGATGCTGTATGGGAATACGTATATTTTTGTACTGTGCGTCTTTTATGGAATCTCTCCCTTATTATAATTGAATAGCAACGTTCTATATGAACGTTCTAAATTTGGCCCCTTTAGTGTTAGGCCGGTGGGACTGCCACTTACCATAACTGCTGACCAATAAGAAGGCGAAGCCCGGTCCCGCCCACACCACCACTGCGAGATGTATCGGAGAGTCAGCCGGCACCATTTTGATTGTTCCTCTCAGACGACGAGGACTACCGACGCAAACGGCTGCTACTTCTGAAGGTCCGTTCCCCTCCCACCACCCCCACACTCCAGCAGAGGCCTCCGGACGCAGGGTCCGTTTTCCCTCTCATCCCCTGTGACGAAATGGCTGCCAGGCCTTAAAACGGATACCAGCCTGGTAGTTCCTCATGTGTGTGGGGGGGGTACTCCATAGGGAACAATGGAGCTGCCATACCTCCCTGCCTACACTTCCCAGCATCCCTTGGGGGGAAAGAGCGGGAAAAGAGGGACAGAGCCAAGGGGTGGGGCCAGGGAGAGAGTGACTGTTTGGCTCCTGAGGAAAAAAGTCAGTCTCAGCCTGGTCTTCAGCGTGGACGGCAGGCTCAAGGAAGAGCGCAGGTGGGGCTCCTGACACCAGAGACTCCTCCGGGGGCAATCCAGGCCACTATTGACCGTGGTGGAGAGCCAGGAGGGTGGCAGTGCTGGTGGCCAGTTCCGTGGAGAAGGGCTGGAGTTTCTCTCCACAAACGGAGAGGAAAACGCAAATCCTGGCCTGAGGCCGCACTCCACTACCGAAGTAGAGAGGGTGTGTGGCAGGGACAGAAGTCTTGCGTTTCGATCCTGTTTGTTTTGTGTGCCCAGGTTGTGTGGAAGTGCCTGAGTTTATTTTCTATGCCCAAAAATGTATATAGTTCAATAAATCTTCCTTTGTTGAGTTAAAAAAGCCTGGTGTGCCTTAACCACCTAGACTCCCCCGCTCTACACGTTACCAGGGGCAAAGGGAGGCCAGGGGACTTAAACGGGCCTAAAACTGGTGGGTTGCCAACCCTCCAGGGGGCGCCCAAACATCGAGATAACCACTTCCCAAGGTGGGAAAGTTAGCCAGAGGGGTCTCACTGTCCCTAAAGGAAGGCAGTGACTTAATTCAGTGAGTGGTGGTTTCGCCACACCC
>NW_015175379.1:273382-282821 GCF_001447785.1 Gekko japonicus | reverse complement strand
TAGGGCCCGTTGACTTCATCCTCAACGGGCTTTGCAGCTAGTATTGGAAATAATACATTATAATAACACTCTGAGTATATATGATAACTTTGTACTTTTGCCTTTATTTGTGTCTGTCTGTCGCCCACCCGCCCACCCACCCACCTTTCTAGGGCCCGTTGACTTCATCCTCAACGGGCTTTGCAGCTAGTATTGGAAATAATACATTATAATAACACTCTGAGTATATATGATAACTTTGTACTTTTGCCTTTATTGTAATAGCGCTGTATTCCACAGTGATCATTTTTGCTGTTATAGCATCTACAAGGCAGCACTTGCTTTTCACCCATCTGCCCCCACCTTTTGCCTGGGCAAGAAGGTCACTCCTTCCAACCCTGATGGTCACTAGAACAAAGCCAGTTAAGGGGCACGAAGTGGATATCTACAGAAATTTAGAAGCGTTCACACTCCTTTTGTCATGGGGGGTACACTTAGCCAGAGCGATCAGGGGCCAAGCATGCAGGAGAGAGCCATTCACAAACAGGGTTGCCAACTCTTGCTAGGGAAATACCTGGGGATTTGAGGGGTGGAGCCTGTAGAGGCCAGGGTTTGGGAAGAAGGGGACTGCAGTGTAGTACAGTGCCATATAATCCACCATCTGGAGCAGCCATTTTATCCAGGGAAATTGATCTGTGTTTGTTTGTTTGTTTATTCCATTTGTATCCCACCCTCCCCGCGAACAGGCTCAGGGCGGCTTACCGTAATTGGTACAAGGTACCATAAAATCCACATAAAAACATTTAAAATATTTTAAAACATTCAGGTAATCATAAAGGGCTAGTAATCCTAAACATTCCATCACTAATTGAGATGGCGTGCTATATGATGTAACAGCAGACAATTTCCGACTCAGTAATCTTCTGGCGTCACACGATGGTATGGCTCGGTCTCAAAGCTGGAGCCGGCCCATAACCACAGATGTTGGTGGTAGTGGTTAGGGCAGCTCCTAACTGAAAGCCTGGTGGAAGAGCTACATCTTGCAGGCCCTGCGGAACTGTAGAAGATCCCACAGGGTCCTGATCTCTTCCGGGAGCTCATTCTACCAGTATGGTAATGTAAAGGTAAAGGTAAAGGTTCCCTTGCTCGAAAGCCAGTCGAATCCGACTCTAGGGTTGCGGTGCTCATCTCCGTTTCAAAGCCGAAGAGCCAGCGCTGTCCGAAGACGTTCTCGTGGTCATGTGGCCGGCATGACTAAACACCAAGGCGCACGGAACGCTGTTACCTTCCCACCGAAGTGGTACCTGTTTATCTACTTGCAATTTCTTGCTTTCGAACTGCTAGGTTGGCAGGAGCTGGAACTAGCTCACTCCGTCTTGCGGCACCCGGGTCTCGAACTGCTGAGCTACTGACCTTCCCCAGCCTGCAGTTCAGCGTCTTAACCACTTGAGCCTCCGCAGCTCCTGTGGAGTATGGAGCCGCCAACAAAAAGGCCCTGGCCCTAGTGGCAGTGAGCCTGGCATCCTTCGGACCTGGGAGGGTCAAATGGTGTTGTGACCCCGACCGTAGTGCTCTCTGGGGTATATATGGGGAAAGGCGGTCCCGCAGGTATGTCGGCCCTGGCCATATAGGGCTTTAAACAGGGCTATTTTTGGGCAGGAACACACAGGAATGGAGTTCTGGCTGGCTCCCAAGTTGGCCACGCCCAGCAGAAACTCATTAGCATAACAGGTCACACCCAACAGCAGGAACTCATTAGGATTGGCTACATTAGGGGTGTGTGGCCTAACATGCAAAGGAGTTCCTGCTACAAAAAAGCCCTGGGTTTTGACAACAAACAAGGTAAACAGAATAACAAGCAAAAGGTGAGTGTGGCTGGATAACCACACTTCTGGTAACATGGGGGTGCGGCCTAATGTGCTAATGAGCTGTGCTCTCAGGGGTGTGTCCTAATATGCTAATGAGCTCCCAACCCCACCTGGAGAGTGGCAACCATAATTCATAAATCCTGGGCTTTTTATGATACAACCTGCCATTTTTATACCATTTACAGTGCAGTCCTAAGAACACTTTCCTGAGAATAAGCCCCATTCATCAGAGTTCAGCAGAATGAGACTTATTTCTGAGTAAACCTGTTTAGAATTGCACTTCCAGATCCAAAACAGGCATCAATTTTAACCAGTGTTCCCTCTAAGCTGAGTTAGTGTGAGCTAGCTCACAGTTTTTTAGCCTCCGGCTCACACCTTTTTTGTCTTCGCTCAGGAAGGATGGCTCCAGAGCAAACTAATTGATGAAGTAGCCAAATCGCTTGCTCACCACTTTAATGCCAGTAGCTCACACAGTAGAATTTTTGCTCACACGATGCCACAGCTTAGCGAGAGCACTGGTTTCAACATCAGTCTTACGACATAATGTCATTATTTTGGCTCAGAAAAAGAGAACCGTCATTTCATAGCAGATACCAAGGAACCATGAAAGATGCTGCAACTCTCAAATGGAATCACGGCATTCAGAAAGCGCAGGCGACATCCCCAAGCATCTAGGTTTGGGAGGCCGCCCCACTGTAAGTTATGTTTAGGAAACATTGTTACCTCATGGAAAGGAGCCGTCTCTCAGCAGGTCTGTAAAAAGGTAAAGGTAAAGGTTCCCTTGCTCAAAAGCCAGTCGAGTCCGACTCTAGGGTTGCAGTGCTCATCTCCGTTTCAAAGCCGAAGAGCCAGTGCTGTCCGAAGTCGTTTCTGTGGTCATGTGGCCGGCATGACTAAACACCAAGACGCACGGAACACTGTTACCTTCCCACCAAAGTGGTACCTATTTATCTACTTGCAATTTCTTGCTTTCGAACTGCTAGGTTGGCAGGAGCTGGGACTAGAGATGGGAGCTCACTCTGTCATGCGGCAACTTGGGTCTCGAACTGCTGAACTACTGACCTTCCACAGCCTGCAGTTCAGCGTCTTAACCACTTGAGCCACAGCTCCTAGCAGGTCTGTAGCCGCGATTTACAAAAATAAAAATTGGGGGGGGGGTTAAATAAGTCAGGGGGCACTGACATCACAAAAAAAATTTTTTAAATAAAATTTAAAAACTCACACTCAGCAGGCAGAAGCAGTTGGAGCAGGCAGCCGCTCCATCCATGGAGGCCTCCCCTGTGGTGACGGGGGGGGGGGACAATGTGCCAGGCTCTGGCGGGGCACATGGCAACAGGGCGAGGGGGTGGATGAGTCAGCGCTGACACGCCCTGGAAGTCAAGAGCCACGGAGCTGGCCTCCACCAGCGCTTCAGCTCCGGCTGGGCACCCAGGCACAGGGAGAGAAAGAGGAGGCAGAAGAGGAGGAGGAGGAAGAGGTGCCCCAATGCAGATCTGCTGGCCTCTGCCATGCCACCCACCTGCCCCAGCCCCGCTGGCCTCTGAGTGCCACCGAAAGTCACTGTGCCACACTAGGCACTGCAGGGGGGCACCGCTCAATGCCCCCCAGCCCCACTTCTCCTGCGTGCCTGCCCGCCTGGCTGCCTCAAGACCCACAGCCCCTCCCCTCCAACCGCCAGCCCAGGATGGAGCTGGTGGGGTTCCAGCAGGAGGGGAAGTCGCTCTGTCCTGGTGGGCTGGAGGGCGCAGATTCTGCTGGGGTTGTTCATGCCTCGCCTCCCTTTCAAGCAAGCCACGCTTGGGGAAGGGGCGGTGGCCCAGAGATTTGGGGAGGGGAGGGGCTGGATGGGAAGGCATGGGGCCTTGGCAGGAAGTTGGGGGGCGGGCCTGGAAATGCCCCCCATAGCCCTGTCTCTCAGTGGTAATATTCATTCATGTTTCCAAGTTCCACATGGGATCTGGAGTCGTCCCTAGATTACAACTGATCTCCAGACTACACAGATCAGTTCCCCTGGAGAAAATGACTGCAACCAGGTTTGATTCCTCATTCCTCACTCCTCCACATGAAGCCTGCTGGGTGACCTTGGGCCAGTCACAGTTCTCTTGGAACTCTCTCAGCCCCACCTGCCTCACAAGGTGCCTGGAAGAGAAGGTAATTGTCAGCCGCTTTAAAATTCCTTGGGTTAGAGGAAAGTGCAGTATAAAAACCAACACTTCTTCCCCTCTCCCCAATCCTCTCCTCCTCAGGCTCCACCCTCAAAGCTCCAGGAATTTCCCAACCCAGAGCTGGCAACCCTCGTAGACATACTTTGCATACAGCAGGCAGACATGAGTCGGGATTACTCGGCTGTTTTGGTTAGCTTTTCAGACATGACACAGGTTCTTCGCAATTTGGATAATCCTGTGGTCAGGACCGGCCTGAGGTTTTTCGGCGCCCTAGGTGAAACTAGAGCCCCCCCACGTGAGGCTGCCTTGTGGCGTCCCCCCTCACCTTGTGTCCCCCCCCCACCGCCGTGTGCCTCTCCGTGCACCCGTGAAGAAGTTCCATGATGACACTCCGGACTGGGAGAAAGGCAGGGAGGGAGGGCAAAGGGTGCAGCAGGAGGCGGGGAAGGGATTCCTCCCCCACTCCAAAAAAATTCTCTTTAGAGGCAACCATCCCCCCACCCCCAGCCACCATTGTGTAGCCCCAATCCGGAGCGCACCCAGCCCAGGCCTGGCCGGCTTCCAGCGGCAGCCAACCCACACCCCGTGGCCTTAAAATAGCCTCCCTCTCTGGGCTGACAATGGGGCGTGGGGAGGATGAGCACTTGATTGACAGGTGCCATGTCCTCAAAAGGGCCGGGTGGCGTGCCGCTGGGTGGCTGAGCTAGAGGCAGGCAGATGGGCAGATGGGTGGGGAAGCTGGAGCGTAGCGCCGTGCAGACCTTCAGGCTGGGGGGGAGGGGAGGGGGGGTCATAGTGTCCCTGGCATGGCTGGGCAGCCTCTGGCAGCAGATCTCCCCTGGTGAGACTGTGCCACACTCCGTCCTCTCTCGCCTGACCCCCGCTCCCCCCCAGCCGCCCTGGGCATGTCACGTGCTCCCTGGGCCATGCACTGCCAGGCCAAGATGCAGCAGCTGAAGGCAGCCAGGCGGGGGGGGGGGCTTTTGGCAGGGGCAGGTGCAGTTTGGCGCCCCTAAGGGCCGGCGCACTCTAGGCGAACACCTAGTCCTCTTTTATCCCTCACCATTCTAACAAAATTCGGAAGAAATATTACCATTAAAATGGACTCCTGCTTTCAGCCACCATTGTGCAGAAATGGTTGTATGTCATACAAACAACATAAAAATGCCAGGAAGAAACAAACTAGCAGAGAAAAGAGGTGAGGAAAATGTTTACAATGAAGTGTATGATATATATATTTTAAAAAATCAAGACATTGGTATATCCCAAATCACCCTCTGCAGAGTTGCAGTAAGAGTCAACTATATTGAAGGCTGAAGTGTTCAACTTAATAGGAGGCAGTTTTTACCTTGCTTTAAAACTTTTCTTAGATCAAGCTGTGGTGGGTCTCAGTGATTCTAGCTTTTCTCAGGATTTCAGCATAATCGTCTACGCAACCCAAGAAGATGGCAAAGAGTTGCGGGCAGAGAGTGAGGGTTTTAATTTTCCGCCTGCATGTGCCGCTAACGTGACGACAACTCAGTCATTAATAAGAAGTGCCAAACACTCCTCTCTCTCTCCCCCTCTCTCTTTGCGGTCTTGGAGGAGCGCTGAAATAGAATCTATGAGGATGCGCCGGCAGAGGAACAGCCGATCTGAAAGCGACTGGAAGGGAGTTGGGGTTGCAGCTGTCTTTAATAATAATAAAAAAGTTAGCCGCAGAGAATGTTAGTAAGTTAAATCCCATCTGCTTGGAGGTTTTCCTTTGGTCCCTGAAGAAGATGGAGCAGGATATGAGCAGAGGTGTAGGGGGGCCCTTGCCGGAAATGCTGAAAGAAACCTGAGCCCAGAGGCCTCCCTTTGCTTTCTTTGTCTGCCTTTCAGGAGTGACTTCATCAGTTCTGGCCTCCCACCATGGCAGGAACTGGAGACCAAAGCAGAAAAATACAAATGCCAAGGAGATCGCATGCTCCGTACTGTTTGATCCGTGATCTTTCCGTTGCCCTCTTGGCTGTGATTTGGAAGATCCTGGGTTCAAGCCCTGGTATCCTCAGTTAAGAACAGGTGATAGAAAAAAAAACTCTTTTGGGGCTTCTGGGAAACCACAGCCATATCAGACAATCCTGATCAAAGAACCCACATGAAGCAGTTTCCTCTGTAGGCCACGCCCTGCTCTCCCTTCCTGCAAAGAGCTGCCATGTCTCCTGATGCTCAGACCCTAAGATGAAGGGACAAAGGGGTGTGGCTAAATGAGAGGGTGGATGTTTATGGGAAGGCTGTAATCTGATGAGGGAAGTGGCTGTTCCAGCCCGATGCAGAGTTCTGGTGAGCTTGTAAGCTCGCACAATGTTTTGGGTCACCTTGGTTGGTCCTAATAAAAGGTATTACACAGATTCCATTCTTTTTGAGGGAATTGCCTGGCAGTGTCTGGTTTCTAAGCAAGGAAGCAGGTGGGCCTGGCAATGGGAGCAAAAGTTCTCCGTCTCCCTGCACCCTCCATCCCTTGATTCCGGCTCCTCACCCTGAGGTTTTACAACTTCCCATGGAGATTCTTGGGAGGGTCCGTGGCTCAGTGGTCGAGCATTTGATTGGCATGCAGAAGGTCCCAGGTCCAATTCTTGCCATCTCCAATTAAAGGGACCAGGCACTGGGCGATGTCAAAGTCCTCTTTCTGAGACCGGCCAGTAGTAGGCAATACTGACTTTGATGGACTGATGGTCTGATTCAGCATAATGCAGCTTCGTGTGTGTGAGGAGCTTCAGGTCAGTCTCTGAATCCTGGCAGCCCTATGTACATAGAATCCACAAACTCTGACTTCTGGGCCTTTTAAAAAGAAGATTGGAGGGAGGATGAGATCACATTACTAATAGTTCTAATGTTCGTCCTGGAAGCCAATGGAATTCTTCTCTTTGACTCAGTCTGAGTATTAAGTGATACGTTGGAAGGGGAATCGTTGCACCATTCGGTTCTGTCACATGTGCCTTGCTGTGTTTCAAGCACAGGGTCAGACCCATAAGCCATAGTAGTGGGGGGAAAGAAGTACACAATTGGTACTTGGCTTTTTCCTTACTGCAGAAAATGGTGGCTGATTATTATTTAGGAAATGTATCTATCATATTTATATGCCACCTCTCCAGAGGCCTGTACAAAAAGGAAGAGATCATCCTACTTGGTCCCTCAACTCGGATCCCCACACAAATCATCCCTTGCTCATGACTGACTATTGATGTAAAACACAATGTGTGTGTGTTTAAAATATGTCTATTCTGTGTATTATATGAAACCCTATACAAGGCCGCTTACAAATAATCAGTTAAAGCAATACTAATGCAATAGAACAGAAAATGTAAAAGAGAAAGTGATCTGCAGGCTAAAGCCAATTAAAATCATATTAGTTTTAAAGCACTGGAATCCATGTCCACAAGATAAGAACATAAAACAAAACCCAGACCATGGTATGACCATACAAATAGCATCAAAAGCCTGAGCAAAATTTTAATGATCCCCCACTCTTCCACATGCAGCCAGCCGGGTGACCTTGGGTCAGTCACAGTTGTCTCAGAGCTGTTCTCTCATGAGCAGTTCTCAAAAGAGCTCTCTCAGCCCCACCTACCTCACAGGGTGTCTGTTTTGGGGAGAGGAAAGGAAGGTGATTGTAAACTGCTCTGAGACTCCAAGTGAAGGGTGGGGTATAAATCCATTATCTTCTTCTTCTTCCTTTTTTTCTTTCTCTTCTTGCAATGAAACTAGGAATGCCAGCCTCCTGGTGAGACCTGAGGATCCCCTGGACTTGCGACTACAGAGATCAGTTCCCCTGGAGACAATAGATGCTCTGGGATGTAGATTCTGTGGCACTGTACTCCACCAAGGTCCCTGTCCTTCCCGGCCTCCATCCCCAAATCTCCAGAAGTTTCCTAGCCTGGATCTGGCAGACCTAAATGAAACTCACAATTTTCATAAGTGAGCTAGGAGAGACCAGAGTCCTATTAAAATATCTTTAGCAGAGCAAAATATTTTTTTTTAAGGCTTGCAAGAAAAAGAACATTTTTGCCTGGTGCCTGAAAGCCTGTAAACTTGGTGTCAGCCACTGAAGTGGTCTTTGTTGCAGGCAACCAAGGCAGCTTGCCAATGGCCCTGGGCTGGGGATGCAGTAATTCTGGGGCCCACCCTGGACTTTTGCCCAGAACACCAGAATCACGATGACCACCCACCCTGGGCAGTTGAGCCTCCTGGGGGAAGGAGTTCCAATGTCTAGGTGCCATGAACAGGTCCTATCCCTGGCTTTCACCTTGCTTCTGCTAACAGAGGCCCATACATCAAGACTCTGATGATCATCCTAATGTAGGAACATGGATTTCCTGCAAAGCATGTAACTCGGTTTATACAGTCCTAACTGCCAGTGCAAGTTCCATCTGCTGCAGTGTGAACCTGACCGACCCATGTGGACTCCTACACCCCTTTGGTCTACTGGAAGGAGTTATTTATTTCACTGAAATATTCCTCCTTTCCCTAAAAGGGCCAGAGTGTTGGATCCCCAAGCATCGAGAATAAATCCACGTTTCAGAAAAGCAAAATTTATTTCAAAGCTTTGGAAAGATACTCAAACAAGTCCTTTGTTAGGAATGGGTACACACAGCTAGGACAAGCATAATAAAGAGATTTAAACAAGGTACCAACCAATGGACCACTTTCCCGCTGGCGGGTAAAGGGAAACGGTTGCGCGCTCAATCCCTGGGAACACTACTATCTCCAGACATAACATAGGTGCAATTCCCAGGCTCTAAAGGCAACAAGCTAGCATTCAAGCTCACCTCCTACACCACGACCTCCAGATGTTCGGCTTCAGCGTTACAGCAGAGTAAACTATAGCTAGCAAGCAGAGGGGGGGGAATGAACTGTACAGCCGTACAGGGAACACAGAACACAATGGCAGCTCGCTGACATACTGCCCCCTCTAAAACACATCCTACCCCCCGTCTCCCGGGCAGGGCGGGAGATCTCCCGGTTTGGGCGGGAGGCCTCCCGGTTTGTCCGGGAACTTCTTGTGGAACTTACGAATCAGATAAGGGGCCCGAATATCCCCTTCTTCCACCCATTCACGGTGCTGGGGTCTGAAGTCCACCCACTCAATGAGGTACCAGAGTTTACCACGTTTCAGTTTGGAGTCGAGGATGTCCGCCACCTCAAAATGCTCATCCCCCTCTAGAAGCACAGGCGGAGGGGGAGTCACTGAGGGCCTCCAGGAAGAGGTACCAGGGTCCTTCTTTAACAAACTCATGTGGAAAACAGAATGCAAAGCCCTTAGATTTTTCGGCAGTTCAACATCAACAGACACGTCATTGATGATTTTACGCACTTTGAAAGGCCCAATAAACTTCCAACCCAGTTTCTTACTCGGTCTTAACATTTTGATGTTCTTAGTAGAAACATACACCAGATCACCAGGTT
>NW_015175379.1:229376-269530 GCF_001447785.1 Gekko japonicus | reverse complement strand
AAACAGACTCTCTCGAAGTCCGCTTCCTCGGCGGGAGTAAATCTCCCTGGTGCCCTTCGTATTATACAGAGTCCAGTCATCCTGGGCCTGTGTCCTCCGTGGCCCCCAGTGCGAAGGGGTTGAAGGCGGCCAGGCCAAATACGAAGGCAGACGGGGAATCGTTCCCCCCACCGCACCCGACGTAGGCACCGTAGTCGTGGTGATCAGCTGCGTGGAGGTTGTTGGGACCGATCCCGTGTCCCCCTCCGTTGTAGGTAGTTTTCCCTCTGTCCCGCTCATGACTTCGTCAGACTCGGGACGATAGGAAAATAATGGGATTCCTAACAATATGTTGGATCCCCAAGCATCGAGAATAAATCCACGTTTCAGAAAAGCAAAATTTATTTCAAAGCTTTGGAAAGATACTCAAACAAGTCCTTTGTTAGGAATGGGTACAAACAGCTAGGACAAGCATAATAAAGAGATTTAAACAAGGTACCAACCAATGGACCACTTTCCCGCTGGCGGGTAAAGGGAAACGGTTGCGCGCTCAATCCCTGGGAACACTACTATCTCCAGACATAACATAGGTGCAATTCCCAGGCTCTAAAGGCAACAAGCTAGCATTCAAGCTCACCTCCTACACCACGACCTCCAGATGTTCGGCTTCAGCGTTACAGCAGAGTAAACTACAGCTAGCAAGCAGAGGGGGGGGGGAATGAACTGTACAGCCGTACAGGGAACACAGAACACAATGGCAGCTCGCTGACACAGAGGTGTCACACAAAAATCACTCCACAGGCAAGTAGCAACAATTAGGAACACTGATCAGCATTAATTTGGTAACAATACAAATACAAACTAGACAGCCTGACACAGCCATCCCTCTTCCTTATTTACATTTCCAAAGGTCCTTTGAACAAAGTTTCAAATAAGATCTAGCGTGCTGCTGACTAGCAAGCAAGCCCCTTTTAGCAGGTCGACTCCTGCTCTTCACTTTACTGCTGGGCTCTAATCCTTCCGGTTTTCATTCACTATGTCTACTTTTTCACATTCAGCAGAGGTGGTAAGAATATATCTGGACTGTACCGCTTTAGACTTCAGGGGAAGGCTTGTGCGCTTCTCCTTCATACAAAAACCTAGAAAACAATAGCAGAGGTTGATAGTTCTACCTTGGAGAAGGTCAGTCTAGAACCCTTCTCCCTGAAAATACTGACCTTGCTTTCAAGATTCAATTCAATTCGATTTATTACAATCCAAGATCAGCAAATACCTTAAAATGTTACATATACGGTAAGTTAACAGCAAAAATACAGCCAGACAGCTGATACAGATAAAATTTTTAGCAAATAAGACAAAGTGAATTTTAAAATTTCCTAAGAAGTAATAATCTTCTGTCTGGTTAGGATAACCATGGCACAAAACCTTGCTACCTTAGCAGTAGTTTCATTACAGATATCAGCTAAAAGAAGAGTAGAATAAAACTGATTAGACCTGCCTTGCAGGCGACAATTATTGGAGTAATATATTTAGAACGGATCTTGTGATAAAATTGACAAGATAAAAGAACGTGCTCAATTGTCTCGACCTGTCCGGAATTACAAGGACAGAGTCGGCTTGTGTATGGGGGTATGAGCATATCTCCCTTGCAGGAGGGCAGACTGCTGTGAGAATAGCAATAAGGTATTACAAAAGCTATAGACACTCTAAACCAAGGATCCTTAGTGTCATGCCCACGGGTGCCATGGTGCCTGCTAATGCCCTTCCTGGCACCTGCCAAATGTTTTCAGAAAGGGAGTGGGGCCAGGCGGGGCTTTTGCATAGCAGGGCTTCTGATTGGCCATTGAAGATTTGATTGGCTGTGCAGATTTTGTAAAATGTTGCTTTGGCAGCAGCTGCCACGACGGCACAAGGGTCTTCACTGGGTGACTGAAGGTGGACTGCAGCAGCCATTTTGTGACTGGCTCCACCTCCCAATTCAGCCATTTTGTGGCTGCACCCACCACACTGTGTTAGAATTCCAAAGGTGTTCACAGGCTCAGACAGGTTGGGGGACCCCTGCCCTAAACATCTGAACAATGCTAAGTATTATTTGCTTGTCTGGTCCGTAATTATTCCAAGCCTGCCTAAGACCCAGGCTAAGGAAGCATACTCTATGTATTACATTGACGGATGTAAATTTGTGCTCAACTTTTGTGCTTCTCGTGTGGAGGGGGAGGCACTCAGGCCATTCAAGCAGCAAGAAACCTTAAAGTGCAGCCCCCCAGCCCCCCCCCCGAGAGCCAGTTTGGTGTAGTGGTTAAGTGCACGGACTCTAATCTGGGAGAGCCGGATTTGATTCCCCACTCCTCCACTTGCACCAGGCTGGATGAACTTGGGCAAGCCATAATTCTGGCACAGCTGTTCTTGAAAAAAGAGCAGTTTCTGTCAGAGCTCTCTCAGCCCCACCTACCTCACAGGGTGTCTGTTGTGGGGAGGGGAAGGAGTTTGTAAGCCGCTCTGAGACCGCTTTGGGTAGTGAAGGGCAGGGTATAAATCCAATCTCTTCTTCTTCTCTTCATTCTCCTGTCAGTATGCACATAGGAGACTGCCCAGTATTACTAGAATACATACTTCTAAATTTTTGAGTTTTCCCCCTTTAAATTCTTGAAAGCTCTGGGCAGAGAGGTGAGGCTCACATGTAGCCATCCAGCATGACTACTGAAGAACTTTCGTGTGCTCTGGCCACCATTGAAGCAATGTCTCCTCAATGGGAGCTCTCCTAGGTGCTGAAACGTTTAACTCTGCCAGCTGTACAAATTCTGCAATCTGATCCCTTCTACCCAATTCCTACACTCCATCTATCAGTGCATTACAAATAACTTTTTTTCCATTGTAAACCCATGGTACAGCACATGCTTTGCCTACAGAATACACCAAGTACGTTCCCTGGCAGTGGATCAGTGGCAGAGTTGTGCATGGAAATGGTCTCAGGTTCAGTCCCTGGTATCCTTCGTTAAAGCACACCAGGTATGGTAACAACTACTGGGCCTTGGAGGGCTACTACCAGTCAGAACAGACTACATTGACTTAGGTGGGCCAATGGTCTGATGTTATGCAAGGGAGTTGCATTACAAGAAGAGCTGTAGCTCAGTGGTAGAGCCCACCATTTTCATGCAGAAGTGACTAGGCATGCTGAGAACTTGATGATGACTGTGCTCAGTAGAACATACTTTGTTTGACTGCAATGGCTTGTGCTTATAAGCCGAGGCTCCGATGTGTTTGTCTCTCCCTTGTTACTCACCATCTGATTCAATAACTGAGCAGAGCAACTTTGAGGTTGCGCTATGCTTATTTGTCTTGCAACCACATTTGCACCCATCTCCACCCACAGTTGTGGTCAGGACATTAAAGTGCACAGATCACTTATCTGGCCTCTATTTGTGGCTGCACAGTAGGAGGCATGATACAATATAATCTGCATTGGATGCATTGCCTGCAATTGGTAAGGTATCCTTTACCAGTAATGGTACACTAAAAAGAAGCATTTGAAGCCATTTACCTAAATAATGTGTGTCGGGAGGTAAACTACAGTGCCCATTAGGCTGTGTGAGAATGTGCATATGCAAACTGCTTTATACTCAGACATTTTGGCAGCCATTAATATTAAAGCGATCAGACAGACTCAGAAGAACACTCTTGTAAGAAAGATTCCCCCCCATCATGAAGTTATATATATCTTATCACCCTTTCTTTGAATGATTACAAGAAGTACATAGCAAGGGAGGCATGCATGGTGGGGGGAGTGAAGGCTGATGCAGTAGATGCAGTTCTGTGCATGCAAAGTGGTAAAATTATTGCGGTGGACATGCTACAGTTGTTCAAATGTGGCCTGGACTAGTGAACACATCTAAAGATTGCAGGTTCAGTCTCTGGCATCTTCTGATAGCAAAGCTGGGAAAGAACTCAGCCAAAGGCCTGGCAAAACCACACAGACTGGTGCAGACAGTGCTGGTCTAGCTAGGCCAATGTTCTCTACGAGGCAGTCTCGCAGACAACAGAAAACAAACTTCTAGCCTTCCTAGCACCTTTCAGCACAAGGATATTTCTGTTCTATGGGGATATAAATGAAAACAGAGTAGAACTCGAGTTGTTCATAAATCCTGCCTTTTGTGGAATTTGAGATGAAATCTGAAGCTCGTGTTGTAAAATTAGGGGCAAGGATGTTGAATCCACACTGCTTGTACCAATACCTCCATATTCATCTAGGAATGCTTCATTTTGCTTGTACAGTTTTAATACTACAGGCTCTATGATGCACTGTGACTGTGAGAAATATCTGTGAACTTCTATAGCCTGTGAATGAATCAAGCTGGGCTAATGGAATAAGCTGTTATCCAGAGGGGGATGAGTAGAAATTAGAAATGATTTCAGATTACTTATCTCTACTGTTTTGACCTGAATGTTTTTAATGTCATTTTAACTTCTCCCTTGTGCAAATTGTGATTCTTCATTCTTAAACCATTTTCTTGTAAAACATACAACCTTTTCAAGTATATTTGTGCTTCAGTAAATAAATTGGTATTGCATATCCAAATGAGGTTCTCTGTATGTATAAATACCGCATGAATTGCACATAACAGATGTATAACTTGTGAATGAACCCGCAAACACAACAGTGAGCAACACAGAACTAAAACCTTTGACAAATATGTAAACAAATATTAAAAGAAACCAAATGAGGGACTCTTCCACCTCCTCCTGCACCATCCTTCTTGTTTCAGCAAGATCCCATTAGACTGCTTTTCGTCTCACCCCCACCCCACCCCAAGCAAACTAGTCCCTGGCTCAGTTAATGGCTCCGGCATGTGTGCCGGAGCTGAAAGTGAGAACTTCAAATAAAATTATCAGTCATCCATCAGTCAGCAGTCCCCCCCCCCTTCCTGTGTATTGCTAAATACTTTGCAGGGCAGTTAAAAACTGGGGCAGCGTGATGATTTACGAGTAAACTGTGATTCACAGCTAGCTGAAAGGTAACTTTAAATTATCCGAACTGCATGTTAGTTGCAGATTGACTGAGCTGCAGTGGCTGGAGGGTCTGGAGAACTTTGTAAGAGAGAGCTCTGAACTAATAGACATGGTTTTAAAAATTCTAAATGCCTAGATACCTAGAAATGCAGGGGCAGGGGTTAGAGGTTGGATTAGGACTGGGGGAGACCCAGATTCAAAGTCCTGTGCCATGCAACTCACTGGGTGCCTCTGGTGCCTCTTTCTTAGCCTGCCTTATGCTACTATAGGCAAAAGACAGAAGAGACCCCCTCACTTCTGCAGGAGTATACCGCATACCATGCAGTTGTGGACAAGTTTACATCGGGACCACACAGCATAGCATTCAGACAAGAATAAAAGAACATGAAAGACACTGCAGACTTGGCAAACCTGAAAAATCAAATAGGACACAGTATTTTGTTCCAAGAAACTGAAAGGCTGGACAACACTTCCAATTACCGTGTCAGATTGCACAGGGAAGCCATTGAAATTCAAAAACATAAACACAATTTCAACAAGAAAGAAGAGAGTTGAAAAATAAATAGGGCATGGTTTCCTGTCCTGAAAAACACAAAAGCCTCTATATATTACAATAGCACTACAGATAAGATTAGAATTTCAAAAGCCAATCCATATACAAAAGAACCTCAGGAAACAGGAAGCTTCCTCAGGAAACAATCCATATACAAAAGAACCTCCTCAGGAAACCTCCTCCATTAGCATGTCACAGCCTGGGGAACTCCTACAAGATAATGACTCAGCCCTACCCCACCTTCTGGAGTAAATATGAATTACCTGCCTACCATGTTCTTCTCACCTTGACATAGAGAGTACTCCATCTATCTGTGTTATACCTCTGAGGATGCCAGTCACAGTTACTGGTGAAACGTCAGGTTCTACAATGCCAAGACCACAGCCACACAACCCAGAAAATCTACAGCAACTAACTGCCTTAGGGTTATTTGGAGGATAACCTGGAGAGAACCAGGTATGCTGGCCTGAGCTCCTTGGAAGGAGGGAAGAATAAAAAGATCAATGACCAATGTTTGGCTAACTGCTTATTACTATACTGCATTGTGGTTTAATGTCAGATGAAGTGATATGATAACCATCTTCAAGTACTTGAAAGGCTGTCATATACAGGATGGTGTGGAGTTGTTTTCTGCTGCCCCAGAAAGTCGGATCAGAACCAATGGGTTGAAATTAAGTCAGAAGAGTTTTCGGCTCAACATTAGGAAGAACTTCCTGACAGAGTGGTTCCTCGGTGGAACAGGCTTCCTCAGGACAGGCTCTCCTTCTTTGGAGGTTTCCAAACAGAGGCTTTGGAGGTTTTTAAACAGGTGGCTATCTGACAGCAATGCTGATTCTGTGACCATAGGCAGATCACAAGAAGGGAGGGCAGGAAGGGTTGCATTGGTGCTTAGTTCTCGTGGCCCTTTCTTACACTCCCAGGGACATGCTGATCGCCATTTTGGGGTCAGGAAGCAATTGTTCTCCAGGCCACTTTGGCCAGGGATCCTGAAGGCTTTTTTTGTCATCTTCTGGGTGTGGAACAGCGGTCACTGGGGGAGTGTTGGGGGGGAGGTATTTGTGAATTTCCTGCATTGTGCAGGGGGTTGGACTAGATGACCCTGGAGGTCCCTTCCACCTCTGTGATTCTATATACACAATCCTTGCCCAATCCTTGCAACTATCCTGCAAAGTGTATGAGTCTTATGCCGCTGATGGGGCCATTGGAAGGAAACTGGGAAGCAGCCAGGCCATGACTGAACCTGCTCCATCTGACAGCCTCTTCCTTCCAGTTCCCTCCATCATGGCCGCACTCGGCTCCAGCTGTCTCCTTCCACCTTCCAGTGGTCATCCGTGAGACCAGGAGGAGACCAGGAATCAGTCCATCCATCTTGTCTGGGCCCAACTCCTGCTGATTTTGCTGAAAAGCCCACCCTGAAGGAGCATTTTTACTGAATTCTGGTAACTATATATATTTTAAATCCCCGTAAACTTTGCTGGGAGCCAATATCGGCTGAACATATTGAATGAAAGTTATTTATTGTATTTAGACATTTATACACTGTTTTTTTTTCCCAGCAGGGCCCCAAAGCAGCTTACAACATTGTTCTCCTTTCCTCCATTTCATACTTACAGCATCTCCGATAGGTAGGTTAAGTTGAGAGTGTGTGACTGACTCAAGGTCAACCAGAAAGCTTCCACGGCAGAGCAGGGATTCGAACCAGGGATCCAAACCACCTCCTAGTTCAGTGGTGGCGAACCTATGGCACGGGTGCCAGAGGTGGCACTCAGAGCCCTCTCTGTGGGCACGCGTGCCATCGCCCCAGCCAGGCCCAGACCATCATTAAAGTGTCGAATTCTCTGCCAAATAATTTTAAGTAAATGAAAGCATTTGGGATTGCTTTCCTTACTTTGTTTGGATCATCTTAAGTTAATGTATGAGTTGTTTTTCCTAAAGTAAAACCTCAGTATTCAGGTTAAATTGCCGTGTTGGCACTTTGCGATCAATAAGTGGATTTTGGGTCTCAGTTTGGGCACTCGGTCTCTAAAAGGTTCGCCATCACTGTCCTAGTCCAACAGTCTAGCAACTGTGCCACACAGGCTTAATCACCAATGGATGTTTGAAAATCATTCTTTTTAACTTGGCTGTATTCCATGTCAAGGCAATATCACAATTCCAATAGTTTTGGGGGGTGTTTTTGTGAAACGATTGCTCCATCTTTAATCTTTATGTGAGTCTTGCTTACTAGGTTAAAAATTACAGGCTCCATAGTGAAACCTGTTTAGACAAGGATGACAATAAGAAACAGATTAACAGTCTGCAGAATGTTGTCAAATGGTGCAGCTCTTGTAAAGAAGGTGAGAGGACCACTAGGCTGTAAGACAAACACCCCTTAAAGCCTAAAACACTGTCATCTGTTCTTCCTTGTGGGTGATCATTTGCCAATGTGGTCATCATCAGACAATTTCTCTTTTCTTGCAGAATTTTTTCCAAGGAGGAGTGAGACTTCCTGTGGCTTGTGGTTCAATGACTGGGACCAGGCTGATCTTGTCTTTATTGGTATTCTTGTGTGGTGGGAGAATTTTTTTATTTAGTCCACCCCACATTCCCCATGACAATAACAACATTTATGATAACGGTCAGTAATGCAATGGTTAAAGCCAAGTATGTGTGGTGGGAGGGAGTGCAATCTACCAGGTGTTCTTTTCCATCTGGCAGGTGACAGGTTCTTTCTCCTGACTCTGCAGCCACAGGTCAACCGAACAGTGGATTAGGGATATGAACTCAAAAAATTTACTGAGAAATTTAGTAATCAATTCCAATTCCAATAACCTTTATTGGCATAACAATAGCTTTAAAGGAAAAATAGCAGTACAAGTCAGCCCATATGCCAACAAACAGAAACCATCAAAGTATAGCGATTTGTATAATTGTATGAAGAAGAAGAAGAAGAAGAAGAAGAAGAAGAAGAAGAAGAAGAAGAAGAAGAAGAAGAAGAAGAAGAAGAAAATGAAGAAGAAGAAGAAGAGATAAAAGTTTGGAACAGTAATCTCGAGTCATTAAAACAGTTACAGTAAGAAACTTATCTATCTGAAACGGAATCATAGATACACCTCTCTCTCACTTGTCTCTCCTTATCTCACCACCTCCTTTCCTCTTCCTCTTCCCTCTTCCCTTTCCTCTTTTTCTCGGAAATTTAGTAATAAAGATCCAACCCCAAATAACACCTGTTCACAAATGTTATAAATACTATGAATGTGAATTGAACTTTTCCTGTTTCTGGGAATAAATGGAAGCTTTCTGATCTGACATTTATTTGTGCAGCTTAGGGCCTGGTTTCATTTCAGGGCAGTGGAAAGTGAGACAGACGGTGAAGGGAGAGAGTGACTCAGCAAATCTGCACCTGGCAGGGATGATATCCACTCAGCACCTAGCCGATCTTCCCATCCAACAAGATTCTCTCAGCTGGCATTACTTTGTATGTTTCCACTTTCTGCCAGTCATTATATAATCCTTTTGATTTTTGTGAGCTCCTTTGTTCTATAGGCAAAGGCCTACCACACCTGCTAAACAGGGGCAAAGTCTTTGCTTGCATATGCTAAAAGGAGGGGAAGGCAGATGCAAGGCTTAGCCTTCAGCTACATTTCCCCCACTCCCATGACAAAAAGCCATCCTGCAATAAAGATAAAGTTACAAAGGCTGTGGTCACATGGAGCATTAGCCATGCTACTGAGACGGATGATAGGCGGATTTTCCAGGCGTGATCACACCGCAACATCTGGGAAGCGTAGAGCTCCCATGGCGAACCCAAGGCTTCCCGCCGAAGATGCAGAGTTAAAATCGCGGGGCAAGGGCTGGCGTCTGATCGCTTTTCCAGTGGTAGTCTGTGGCATCCGGCGCCCGCCCATGTCCCGTCGCAAACAGTTTTTCCCCCCCAAGTCTCCACAGGATGCGCACAAGCACCCAACGGTGCATGCGCATGAAAAGGAAAGCGAAAGTTCCTTTGATCTGCAGAATCATGCATGCCATGGTGAGATCGCGCCACGCCGCTTCTTTGCCGCACTGCAGGATTGTTGTGTGATCACCACCTCGCCCCTACCCATGGGACCTCGACGGGACGTGTGATCGGGTGGCCGCGCGTTATTTTGCTCCGGGCCAAACTGCCACGCTCCCCCCCCCCGCATTTTACGGCCCGTGTGACCAGGACCAAAGAGTTGGATGGTACACACTGACCAGCAGGCAAACAGGGCTACAAAATGAGGAGGAACAGAAACAGAGGCTTTTACTCTCGCATCTGGCAGCCCAACCTCAGACATTAGTGTGGGGGGTAGATTTTTAAGGTCTGTCAGTCCATCTGTCGGTCTGTCTACCTGTTTGTCTCTCTCACACACACATGCACAGAGAGAGGGGGGATTTGGCAGGTATCGGTTTTCCCACAGAGAGCAATGGAAATTAATAACCAATTGACTCCTTAACATGGTTAGCTTTACTTCCAATATTAAACAATCCTATTCAGGTTCTAAAAACCGAATCTGATTTTTATTTGCACACTCCTAGTAGTGGTAACCCAAAGCCCAGCATCCCTCAATCATGCTATAGAACTCAGGGGATTTTTTTTTTTTGGTGCATTCGAGACAGGGTCCTACATCTGGTTTAATTTCACTGGCTCACTTGTGGTTTACAAAGGGGAGGGGAAGACCTGACAACAGAGATGTCAGAAAGCCCAGCTTGTCATTTTGTCCATTTCTGCCATAAAAAGTAGTTTTTTAATCCATTCTTCTACATCTGGAATAAAGGGGGGGGGAGTAAGAAGAAAAGGATATATATTGAAGTTGATATATGTGAAATGTGTAATATCCTAATAAAAAGTAGTTTAAAAAAAAAGAAAGAAAAGAAAAGAAAGCCCAGCTTGCTGCCTGGCATGCCCGTCGCTCCTCACTGCACCATCAACCAACCTCCAAGGTTGCCATTCGTTCCATCCCAATGTGCTGCCCCCCCCCCAATTAACAAGAGGTCTCTCTGTAATAAGGCACATCAGATTCCAGCGACGACCTCTCTGTTGGCAGATGTCTCTGAAGTTGATTGACCTAGCCCCGAGAAAAGAGAGTTGGCTTCCTTTCTTTATTTAAAAGGTTGCTTTCAGTTCTGTACAGCTTGGTGTATGTCATCCCCTGTGAATATATCCAAACATAAGATTACGGGAAGCAAACACGCATACACAAACCGAACACCTGTTAATTGTTAGTGGGGCAGGAGCCATCAGCTGCCTGCAGTTTAATTACATTTTACAGGTATTCCCTGGAGAGGCATAAAGGTCTCAGTGGTATAACAGCTAGGGAGGTGTGCAACGCTTTGTTGGAGAGCTCCGCAGAATGAATTTATACCTTACCTCCGGCAGTGTCGTGGCAATCATAGTCTTCTGCACGCTCACAGTGATAAGTATGGAAGTGGCAACCCCACGGCTTCCCTGGATTGCATGAAGACTCACCTGCAGGCCCATAGCTACGGTGGGGCTATTTGAGGCTCTGCCCCTTTCTTAAAGGGACAGCCCCACAAGATTTTCTCCTGTAAAAGCTTGTTTTAGAGAAATTACAGCCGAGGAGTGGTGGGGTGAGGAGATTACAGGGAGCTAGGTTTATTTTTTTTAACTGTAAAATTCAAGCCCCACCCCCCCAAAAAAGTTGCCCCACAAGCCACAAAATCCTGGCTATGGGCCTGGCTCACCTGGCTTCTGTAGCTACAGCCTCTTCAGTTCCCTCTTTGGCCACACCACATGGTGGCGCACTGCCAGTTCAAAACCATGTGAGCACATGGCAGGCCAAAGGCTATTCCAGAGGCAGTCTGACAAGTGGGTACATTAGTGTGACATGTGGTGGTTTGAGTGTTAGGTTAGGACTGGGAAGACTTGGGCTCAAACCCAGCTTTGTCACTCACTTGCTGACCATGGGCTGGTCGCTCAGCCTAACCTCATTCACAGAGCTGTTATGAGAGTAAAACAGAGAAGGAGAGAACTATGACCCACGGCTTCGTGGAAGAAGGGTAGGATCTGTCCAGGAGGGCATTCATTGATGGGGCATGACAGAAGGAATCTGGGGGTTCCTGGTTTTCCAGAGCCCATGCCGGTTGGCTGGCCCATGGTGGTTTTATTGTCCAGTTCAGTTTGCATGAGAAAAGCAGGGACAGAATCAGAAGACAAGAAGAAACAGACAAAGGTTGCAGACACACACACCAGTTGAAGTGGAGGGGAAGCGAGGCTGTTCCCTTTGGAGGAATTTGACCTGTGGTTGCGAGATCACACCTCTCTTTGTAGCTATGGGCTCGGCCCATCATTGTGTGATCCGACACAACTGTGGGTGAGTCGGTTTTTTTGCTGCTTGTTTCCCATGCACATAAACAAGGAATCGCACCTCCGCACTGAGGGCCCCCTATGGGTATGCGATGATGAGCATATTGAGGGGGGGGGAGATGGCACTGAGCTGGGATGGCCTGATCAGACCGTCCCGACAGCCTGCATGCGTGCTTGTCCGATCAGACAGGGGAAATTCTGTCTGCGGCCTGTTGCAACCTGTTTACTACCAGATTTTCTCTGGTGTCTTTTTACTCTGCTTCTGCGGCAGAGCGGCATGGGTTGCCAATGGCTGTGGGACGCTTCCCAGATGTTGCTGTCTGATCATGCTCTGTAGATCCGTTGGGCATTCGTGCCCATGTTGAATCTACTAGCGCGTGTGATTGCAGCCAAGGCCTCAGACAGTGTTCAGCTGTGATTTGGTGGTGGTGGAAAATGCCATCAAATTACAGCTAATTTATGGAGACCCTGTAGGATTTTCAAGGCAAGAGGCATTCAGAGGTGGTTTGTCATTGCCTGCCTCTGCGTCATGCCCCTGGTATTCCTTGGAGGTCACCCATCCAAACACTAGCCATCGCCAACCCTGCTTAGCTTCCAAAATTTTAAAAGAACTGGCTAGCTTGGTCTATCCAGGTCAAGGCCATTAACTACAGTGTGATTTACTACTGTAAGTTACGACAGGAGAAATTTCCCAGTATATTTTCATAACAACCACCGGGGGGGGGGGAGGCTTCATATACTTGAACACCACTTAAAACAGTTCATTCAAAGAATACTAGGCTGGCAGTAAGCCCATAAAGACAATTTCTGAATCAACAAACCAATTTTGAGGGGATCACCGGAATTACAAGCTTTGGCCCAGGTCTTAAGGCTCAACCTTAACCTACCTTACAGGGGTTGATGTAAGCTGGAGGAGGGGAGATCCCAGGACTGATATCAACATACCAAGAGAGCCAGATTGGTGTAGTGGTTAAGTGCGTGGACTCTAATCTGGGAGAACCGGGTTTGATTCCCCACTCCTCCATTTGCAGCTGCTGGATGACCTTGGCCAAGCCATAGTTCTGTCAGAGCTGTCCTTGAAAGGGCAGTTCTGGAAAGAGCTCTCTCAGCCTCACCTACCTCATGGGGTGTCTGTTGTGGGGAAAGGAGTTTGTAAGCTGCTCTGAGACTCTGAGTGAAGGGCGGGGTATAAATCCAATCTCTTCTTCTTCTTCTTCAAGAGGTGGGACAGCTGCTGGGAACTGGAGCTTCTGGCAGGGCCCGCTGATGCTAACACCCATGCAGCTCCTGACATCCCCATTCGCCCACAGCCTAGTGTTGCCAGGTATGGGCAGGGGTGCATCTGCTTGACCCGCATTTTTTTGTCTGTGCTTATCTGTGACCTTGCTAGCTAGCTATCTGTGTAGAGCAGTGGTGGCCCCCTCTGTGGGCACGTGTGCCATCGCCCCAGCCAGGCCCCAGACCATCATTAAAGTGTCGAATTCTTTGCCAGATAATTTTAAGTGAATGAAAGCATTTGGGATTGCTTTCCTTACTTTGTTTGGATCATCTTAAATTAATGTATGAGTTGTTTTTTCTAAAGTAAAACCTCAGTATTCAAGTTAAATTGCCGTGTTGGCACTTTGCGATAAATAAGTGGATTTTGGGTCGCAGTTTGGGCACTCGGTCTCTAAAAGGTTCGCCATCACTGGTGTAGTCTTCCCACCTATTACCCGTGGGATATGTTTCGATTCCCAGCTTTGGCGTTTAACGGCCTGGGGCCCCATTGGGAGTCAGGCCGATTGGCCTAAGAGTGTGGGGGGGCATACGAATACCCTATATCCCATTATGCTTGTAGGAAAGTAGCCATTCCTAACAGTGCTGATGTTACAGCCTCTATAGCTCTTACATTAAAGTCCTTTGTTTGGCTGTGGATCCTGACAGGGTGGTGCACACAGCAGAGGGGCTCCTGCTAGCCATAGGCAATGGCATTCTAAGCTGCACCCACTGCCCAGCCCCAGAGGAGAAAGGCCATGCAAGCCATGCGGGCAGCTGTAACTGCGGGCGGTAGGAGAGCTTGCAAGTGCAAAGGACACCTAAGCATATGGGGGCAAGCGGGTCAGTAGGCAAGAAGGGGGAGGGCTGGTGGAGGCCCAGCTCCCCCCCCGCCCCAAGCCTGGAACCGGCCCTGAGCAATCCACACGTGTTCCCCTCAGCTTTCTGGAGAAGGATGGAATATGCAAGTAGATCTTTGTGGGAGTGAATGCATGCCTCAAAGCAGAGAGCAGACCACTGGAGCACGGAGCGCAGGTGGGCACAGCCTCTAATAAGACACCAGCTCAAAGCTCTGTCTGATCCACTTTCAGTTCAGCGTGCAAACGGAGGTCGCTCCCTCGCGCTCAGCTGCAGGTAAATTGGCCGCTCAGGAAAAAAACGCCAATATTATAAAGAGCCACGAGGTTCTTTTGTGGGACTCAGGGAGAGCCACTTGCAGGGATCAAGCGGGGCAAGGTGGCCGTCGTGCCTTCCATACTGATTTGGCACCTAATTGACGCCCAGCATGTTCCTGCCCAGTAGTCTGAGGTTGTGGTTGGAAGGCACATGGTACAGACACCTCCCTGAAGCTTCCTGATCAGCACCCAAATGGGAAATTGATTGGGAGGCCTCATGTAAGCGAGATTAGCTCATCCCTCCTGTTTCAACCTGCATAGCCCCGTTTCAGGGTTGCTTCTCCCTTGTGCATATTGAATCCATTATTCTTCATTTTGTGCCATTTTTTAAAATGTGTTTCTTTCCACTGAATTCTCTTTTTTATTATATGCATACTAAAAACAACCTGTGAGACTCACTGCGGGGGGGGGGGAGACTATAGTCTCACTTTGCTTGGCAGTTCCTCTTCCCCCACCCGCTGCCCACTTGTGGCATTTCTGCCTCTGCCCACTGCTTCACATGGCAGTGGGGGGGGGCAGTTCCTGTTCCTTCTGCCTGATTGGTACACAGAAAAATATCCCCTCTCTGCTTGGCTCATTCTCTAGGTTTTTTGATCCACTTCGGGGCCACGTTCAGAATCAGATATATGATCATACTTCTAAGTGACATACAGTGTACATATAAACACTATAGAAGGTAAAGGTAAAGGTTTCCCTTGCTTGGAAGCTAGTTGAATCCGACTCTAGGGAGTGGTGCTCATCTCCGTTTTCGAGCTGAAGAGCCAGTGCTGTCCAAAGATGTTTCCATGGTCATGTGGCTGGCATGACTAAATGCCAAGGTGCACAGAATACTGTTACCTTTCCACCGAAGCGGTACCTATTTATCTACTTGCAATTTCTTGCTTTCAAACTGCTAGGTTGGCAGGAGCTGGGTGCATATAAAAATGTAGAACCTGTACAAACAAATCTGCAAAACCAACAGTGAGTGAGTGAGTGAGTGAGTGAGTGTGTGTGTGTGTGTGTGTGTGTGAGAGAGAGAGAGAGAGAGAGAGAGAGAGAGAGAGAGAGAGAGAGAGAGAGAGAGAGAGAGAGAGAGAGAGAGAGAGAGAGAGAGAGAGAGAGAGAGAGAGAGAGAGAGAGAGAGAGAGAGAGAGAGAGAGAGAGAGAGAGAGAGAGAGAGAGAGAGAAGACCCAAAGGAGGTGACATTCATTTATCCCTCACTCGGTATATATATTTATATTTATTGTATGGCAGAGTTACACACAGGAAGCATGTAATAATATAAAATATGTAACCAAGCTGGTATGGGTATGCAGACCCATTGGGCAAGCCCCCTAAATACGCTCAATGCTCAGTTTCCTGTGACAGATGAAAAATAGTTTGGTGGGCTGCACCCCAACCGCATGGGGTGCAATTCTAGCTCGCCTCCTCATGGTGCACCCTGAGGTGCTAGAAACGTCTGGCTGCCAGACAATTGTAAGATCTCCTGGCTAAACTACACACATGGAAACAACCAACCAATCAAACGGTCCTTCTCAAGACTCCTTGACAAGGGGTATAGGAGACTGCATCCGAATCTGCCCTCACTCGGTGTGCACTGTGATGGAAGGCAGGGCAAAACAGTAAATAAATGCATATGCACTTTCCTTTGATTAGAACCTTATTAAGGGAGCGTGGGTTACGAAACAAAACTGAAGCAGGGTGTAGAGAGATGGGTTCATTCAATGTGCTCAGGGATCACACTCCAAGGCCTCTCTTTTAGGCACTGAAATTCAACAGGGTTCTAGTGTGGGCCCATCACCATGGTGCCTTCTTCCACACAGTTGAAAGGCAGCATTAAGCCCCCTTGGGAGAGACGCGGACAGCACATGTGCCTCATGCAGACACTTCCAGGCAATGCTCCCTCTAAGCTATGGAGTCTTGTGAGCGAAAATTCTGCTTTGTGAGCTACTGGCATTAAAGTTGTGAGCAAGCAATTTGTCTGCTGCATAAATGAGTTTGCTATGGAGCCACCCTTCCCAAGCTGGGACACAAATGTGTGAGCCGGCAGCTAAAAAGCTGTGAGCTAGCTCACACTAACTCAGCTTAGAGGGAACACTGCTTCCTGGTCAAGGATCTCGGAGCAAGACCTTTCTCTGCATTGAATCCCCAGGGAACCTCTCCAAGCCAGACCTGGAGCACACACTACCAGAGGAGATGGAACAGTGGCAGCTGTCCAAGCTCATATGTTCACCTGGCCAAACCTACTTTAGAAAGTGCTTGAAGTTTGTTTAAAGTCCAGTTAAAGGCAAGGAATCCCCATTCACCCAGCTGGTTATCTGGATACAGCTAGAGAGGAGAGGATTTCCTCTGTTCTCATCTGGTCATGCTGGTTAATTCTGCTTCGCATTCCACTTACCTGAATCCAGTTGTGCTAGGAGAAATGCCAAAACTGAGGCATGCTCAACCCCCCCTCCCATTTTCAATTCCTGAAATTCTTATGTAATGTTTCCTCTCTGTTGCTTATGCCCATAACCACATAGCTATTTTCTTGCAGAATTTTATCAGTCCTGATGCCATCATTTGCACAATTATATCCAGATGCTTTTTTGTGGTGTTTTACTGATGGATGCATTGGTATAACACCGCACACAAAAAGAGATCTGATTCCACAACACATTTTTATTGTGCTTTCTATCACAATCCTTTCTGGTGCCTTGTCTTTACCATTGCACAGGAGCACACTTTGGCATTTCACTGATGCGCTCAGCCAAATGTGATACAAAAAGAATCCTGCCGCATTTATACACACAATTACGTAGTGGGTTTATCAAGGCACATGTGTGCAGCCCATCATTGGAAGGAGGGCGATTCAGATTATGAAAGTGGAAGCAGCAGGAAACTTCAGAAATTCTCCCAGTTAGCCTGGAATTGAGAAGAAATGAAATACAGGGTAGTGCAAACCCACAGGACAACAAAGGAAAGGAACCCGGGAAACCTGATCCTCAATGTGTGTGTGCTTGTGAGCAAAAGAGAGGAGGGGGTGTTTTTTTGTTCCCTGCCCTTACAAGAGCAAACAGGCTATCTTCTTCCCGCACGCATGGCTCCCAGACACATAATCCCTTTTTATCAGATCTTTGGAAGAAAGAGGAGCTCTCTCTCGCTCGCTCGCTCTCTGCGTCCAGCCCTCGCCGTTTATCTCGTCTTCTCCAGAGTTCTGGCCTTCATCTCCCGCTCCCCTCCTCCAGGAGAAGCGAAGGCCAGGGCAAGGAACGTTTCCCTGACATCCCCTTCCTTGAGATACGCTGACAGCCCCGCTAAGCACAGCCACTGTCTTTTCATTCGTGCTGGGAAACCAATTCACGTCGAGGCTGCTGGAGAGACGTGACACAGTCGAAGGCAGCAAGACGGGACAGCGGGGGTTCTTGACAGCCTTCTTCGGAAAAAATATGTTGGTTTTTTAAAAAAATGTAATGTAATATGAATTCGTCGCGCCCCCCCCCCCTTCCCCGGAATACCACACTGGTCTCAGGAAAATATTCTCCCTTTCTGAGTCATTTGCTGCCTTGAGCTGACTTTCCTCACCCCCCCCCCCCCTTTAGTGGGGAGTGGAAGGGGGGGCTATTTCCTCCCCGAGCCATAAATTACATGCAAATGCCTTTTGTGCCTCTGCCGCCTATATATATGTGCGTGTGAGCGCGTGTGCCTTTCACCAGCGCGCCCGGGATCCGGAGAGAGGCTGCGCCTTTGATTTGCCAACTGCGAGCGCTCCCGAGCCCCCTTTTGCCCGCAGGCATCCTATTACAGGAGACCGCGCTCCCGAGCCAGGCGCAGCTATATAAACCCGGAGAAGCGGCTGGCTTTGACCGCCCTTTGCCTTACCGTCCGGCTTCTCTCGCCCCTTCCCCCGCCTTGACGCCCACCTCCACCGTAGCCGAGGCAACTTTTCCCGAGTTTCTTGCAGGACAGAGAGAGAGAGAGGCGAGGCGCGCAGGCTTTGGAGCATCCCCGCTCATCTCATGGAGACCTGGCCAAGCAGGACCTAATTTATAGCACAGGCAAGGAGGTAAGGCACGGAGAAAGAGATACCCCCCCCCCTTCTCCCCCAGAAAGATGATGCTTTGGAGGACAGGTTCCCATTTCGAAAAGTTTTCTTTTCTTCGGGAGATGTTGCCGAGGTTTGGGATGTGCTTTTGAAGTTGTGTTTCTTTGCACTGTCAGACCGGATCGAATCCGGGTTTCCATGGTGCCGCTGGGGACGCATGAATGAGCCAATGAATGAATGGATGGATGGATGGCAGGCTGAAAGCTATCCTCAGAGATGCGTAGGGACAGAAATGACGGTGGCAAAGGAAAGGCACAGGGACAATGGCATTGTGGGGGTCCGATCCAGGGTCCCAAAGTCAGATCTATTTTTGGAGACCTCAAGGAATTGAAAAATCGATGGGAACTTGGTCTCAGGACAACCCTGGTGCCTGTAAAAAAGCAGTTCCTCCTCCTCTTCTGGTTAGAGTGGATTCTCTCTCTCTCTCTCTCTCTCTCTCTCTCTCTCTCTCTCTCTCTTTTTCCCTCCTCCAAAAGTGCGGTTATGTGTGCATGTGGCGTCCAGGGCAAAAGATGAGAAGTGGAGGTTTGGCACAGATCTTTTCATGTCTAGGACTGGAAGCAGGAAAATCTCTGAGGGTGGAATGAAAAGCATTTCTTTCTATAGTTAAAAGGAGTGAGCTCCTTTTTCCACATTTGGTCGCGTTCCTTGCTTATTCAGCTCCTCTACAACTTTTGTACTTCTTGACTGGCTGAATAGAACATCTGTGCTGGTTTGGATCCGAGGGACTGAATAATAATAACAACAATGAAAGAATAAGGGGGTTTTGTAGCATTTGGCTTAGTTAACTAGCTGGATCTGACTTCTCAATGTGCAGACTCTTTCCTGCGTTTGGCGGTCTTTGGGATTTATGATATGGAACATTTGTCTTGCTCTCTTTTAAGGCACATGCTAAGCCTTGCCTTGCCCAGTACAAATCTGAGACTCAGCACTCAATCCTGTGCGTGTTGACTGAGAAGTAGCCATCACTGAATGGAGTATTGCTTGCTCCTAAGGCAAAGTGCTTAGGTTCACAGGCTTAGTTAAAAGCCATCACATACCACTTAAAAAACACAGGTGCAATCCAGCTAAGAGATGCTGAATTCTGCCTAAAGCTACACTGAAAGCAGATTTTAAGGTTCTGGGGTGGGGACAGCCAGTCTGGTGTAGTGGTTGGTGTGTCGGACTTGCAGTGGGAAGGTGGTGGGGAAAAGCGCTATCAAGTCACAGCTGACTTATGGGGTTTTCAAGACAAGAGGTTTTCAGAGGTGGTTTGCCATTACCTGCCTCTGCATAGCAACCCTTGAATTCCTTGGTGGTCTCCCATCCCAATACCGACCAGGGCCAGCCCTGTTTAGCTTCCGAGATCTGACGAGATCAGGCTAGCCTGGGCTATCCAAGTCAGGGTGGAGTGGAAAGACCCAGGTACAAATCCTCACTCAGGCATGGAGTTTGTCAGAGGGACAGCCAAAGATTACGCTTCTCAGCCTGACCTACCTCACAGGTTGTGGTGATGATCATCATTTACACCACCTCGAGTTCCTTGGAGAAAGGGCGGAATAAAAACGTATGAGGTTCCAGCTCCAGAAAAATGTGCAAGGGGTTTCAACAGGATTTTTTTGGGTATGTTTTAATAAATGAATTGGGAAGAACATTGGACATCCCATATGCAAACATAGCTAAGCACTTCAATGGGGAAAATGTGTAGCCTGATCCTGTGCAGATTTACTTGGAAGGAAGCCCCACTCCTTTGCTCAATGGGATGGACTCCCAAGTAACTGCACATAGGGTGATAATCTTTACTTGAGAGTAAGACCTATTGAAGCTTGAAAATAATTGTCTGTAGGGTACTGGGACTTCCAAACACTCGCATTGTCTGGATTGTGCCCCACACTTCAATATTCAGGCTATATTTGTTTCTTGGGAAACTGCCCCCCCCCATATGGAAATCTAAACAAAACCCACCGGGGGTAATACATTAACAGTCCGACCCTATACAGAGTTACTTTGATATAAGACTGTTAGAATCAGTAGGCTTAGACTGGCATAACTCTGCAAAGGATCGCAGCATAAATGGCACATAAGAGTGGATCAGTTATAACTTTAGTTGCTGTAGATTTTCCAGGTTGTATGGCTGTGGTCTTGGCATTGTAGAACCTGACATTTCACCAGTAACTGTGACTGGCATCCTCAGAGGTATAACAAAGAAAGATGGAGTACTCTCTGTGTCAAGGTGACAGAGAGTACTCCGTTTTTCTGTGTTATACCTCTGAGGATGCCAGTCACAGTTACTGGCGAAATGTCAGGTTCTACAATGTCAAGACCACGGCCACACAACCTGGAAAATCTACAGCAACTAATGAACTCCGGCCATGAAAGCCTTCGACAGGTATAACTTTCTTTATACCTGCACACTTTTCCTACTTTATCTCACTGTGCTGTGGGGAAAAAAAGGCCGCAGGGAATTAGTGCAACTCCTCCACTGGGTTGAGGCCAGCAATTATTTATTTATGCCATGTGCTTGGATTCCTCATGAGTGTTGAAAAGAAAAGGAACAGGATTCTAAGCAGGTCAATTTTTGCTGGCAGAAAATGTCATCTGGGTTTGTTGCACTGTAGTCAGAGAATCCCCAGAAGGTCTGCAATAGTTCATTTACAGTCTAATGACTGTGAAGATAAAGGTGGGTGGTGGTGGTGGGATTTAAAGAACCAGGAGTATAATCAGAAGAGCACTGATTCCCTCCCACATTACTGGGGCAAGTGGGAAGAGGCATAGAATTAACAGCACCTCTTCCAATTGGGGATCCCACCTAGGGTTGCCTGCTCCAAGTTGGGAAATACCTGGAAAATTTGGGAAATACCTGGAAAGTTTGAGGAGGTTTGGGGAGGGGAAGGACTTAAATGGGGTATAATGGAACTTAAATTGGACTTAAATGGGGTATGATGCCATACAGTCCACTTTCCAAAACAGCCATTTTCTCCAGGTGAATTTGTATCTATTACCTGATCAGTTGTAATAGTGGGAGATCTCCAGCCATTACCTGGAGGTTGGCAGCACTAATCCCACTGCTCGCACCAAAAGCAAGCTTAGATGGAAAAAAAATGTTGGAAGTGATTGTCCTGGATGGTATCCCATGATGTGAAAATGGTGGGGATTGGTTTGTGTATTTAAGCAGAATTAAGTACTAAAGCTTTGGTTGCATTAAAATGAAATGGGAAAACACTGGCACCTTAGGGGCTAGTGACATTCTTTCCACCATGAGATTTTATGAGCCAGAGCATACTTCATTAGATGCAATGGCACACAACAGCTCATCTAGAATAAATCTGATAGTCTTTAAGATGTAACCAGATTTCTGTTCCATTTAGCCGTGGCAGACTCACACAGCTACCCCTCTGGATTTATTACTTTTCTGGACTTCAGCCTGTTGGTGTGTTGGCAAGGAGGAGGATGTATGTTGGCAACATCTCTATAAAAAGAATAGCATGTCAGAGGAAAGACTAGAGGGAGTTCCTGGTGTGCTGTTTTTCTTAGTGCAGGGAATATTTTTTCCCCATAGGGTAGCATTCACCTATGCGATTTCTCCCACTATCACCTGTAGCCTGAAGTGGTACAGTCCAGCAATAGCTATACCAATTGGTTTGAGCCAAATATTCAAACTGATGTTGAAGCTCTGCAAACGTAGCACAGAGGTGGAGATGAGTGGGATTTAAGATTTTTGCTCCCATGTAGGTTGGCTGGAATGTTGGATTATGTGTTCCCATAAATCAGGAGGCTCTGTTTGGGGGTAGGTGGGGAAAGAAAGTGGGGGATAGAATTAAAAGGGAAAATGGAATATACTGGTGTACTTATGGGGAGCTTCACTGTTTGAAATGCTTCCCTGTTCAGCAGTGGGCATTTGTTTAAGGAGCGTGGTGGGCGAGAGGCTTCTTTGAGCTAAAGGGCAAAATATCTGTGGATTTGCCTGCCTTATCCTCAAGAACTAGACGGTTACCATATTAGGAGCTTGAAAAACATTTCCCCCTCTAGAAACATAAGAAAAGCCTTGCTGAATCAGACCATAGATCTTTCTAGTCTTGCATCCTGTTTCCCCCAATGGCTAACTAGTAGGGTTGACAATTCTAGTTTGGGAAATTCCTTGATATTTGGGGATGGAGCCTGCGATTTGGGGAGGGGAGTGACCGCAGCAGGGTAGAACAGACGGACAAAGGCTGCGGTCACACACACTAAATAATCCACCTTCAATGCACTTTTCCAACTGGATTTTGCCAGTTCAGACAGTAAAATCCAGTTGGAAAGTGCACTGAAAGTGGATTGAAAGCGGATTATTTAGTGTTTGAGATCACAGCTAATAGGAAATACTGTTTTATGCAGCAAGTGAGTAAAATTCAGAATCTGCTGCCAGAGGATGAAGTGATGGCAACAAGAGCAAACAGGTTTAAATGGGGACTAGACGGATTCATGCAGGATGCGTCCATCAGTGGCTACTAGCCATGGTGCCTGAAGGAGAACCTCCACATTCAGAGACATTAAAGCTCTAAATCCCAGTGCCAGGAGGCAACATCAGAGGAAGGTCTCAGCCTCCATGCCTTGTTGTTGGCCCTCCAGAGGAACTGGTTGGCAACTGTGTGAGACAGGATGCTGGACTAGATGAACCACTAGTCTGATCCAGCAGGGCTCTTCTTATGTTCTTAATGCCATACAGTCCATCCTCCAAAGCAGCCATTTTCTCCAGGGGAACGGACCTCTGTAATCAGGAGCTCAGTTGTCATTCTGGGAGATCTCCAGGCCCCACCTGGAGGTTGGCAACCTTACTAAGGTGCTGCCAGCGGGCCTACAAGCAGGGGCACAGAAGCCAGTGCCTCCCCCCTGATTCTCTCTGAACATGGAGAGACAGTTAATCTGTATACTACCTCTGAACACACAGCTATCTTGGCTAGAAGCCATTGATTACCTACATCCCATGAATGTATTTAATACATATTAAAGTCATCTAAATCAGTAAATTGCTAAATCTGTGTCAGTGAATTCCATAAATGAATTCTTCCGGAGGTGAAGGTCTCTATCTTTTCTATTTCATTGACTGACTCCAGGTTCTAACATTATTGGAGAGGAAGGAAAAGCTCCCTAGCTACTTTCTCTATACCGTGCATAATTTTATGGGTAGGTATCAAATTCAGGATATGGTCAATGAGACACTACTGAATTGGGAATCCAGTTAAAGTTGGAATGTCCAAAATCATCTAAAACTGAAGGGTTCCAGACGCACCTTAAGGGAAGGCCAAACGGCTTCTCCAACTATCGGAACATTTGGTTTTAGGATTCGGACAGATTGTAAAACATTCCACTATAAAAAGTGAGACCTGATTTTACTGTTGTGCTGTTTCCTTTAATCTTTAGCTTCCGCTCTGATGCAATGTTTTTTTTTTTATTTTTTAAAAACCCTACTATACATCCTCAGAACTATTGTAAAGTGCTAATTATCTGGAGATTTTCCAAGGAGACCCTGAGGTTACTGCAATTTGTTCATTTAAAAGCAGATGCCAATTTTCTGCTGTCCAAAGAGGTTCTCAGAGAGTCTCCTAGCAATTTGACTCTAGTTAGACCTTTCAAACAACCTAAAACATAAAGTCAAGCAACCTGAAAGACAGGGATGATCTAACCAGCAGAAGAGCAGCATTTAGATGGAGCAAAGAGCCTCCAGCAGAACCGAGCAGAACCAAAAACATTTGGTGAGCCAAGGCCTTTCCAAAGGCCTTCAGTGTTACAAGGCCTTTTTGACCCACTTGTAAGAGATCAAATGCAAGTCCTTTTGATGACCCTGTGAGAGGTAGGGTTGCCAACCTCCAGGTGGTGGCTGGAGATCTCCTGGAATTACAACCCATCTCCAGGTGACAGAGATCAACTCCCCTGGAGAAAATGGGCTCTATGGCATTACACCCCGCTGAAGTCCCTCCCCTCCCCTAACCCTGGGAGAACTCCAGCCCACACCTGGAAGATGAACAACTCTAGCTCTTGTAAAGAGTGCCAATGCCTTCTGAACTCACTGTCAAAGACCCACACATTAGGACATTTGTGAATGTATGCTGTGATTTTCACAAAATATTTGCATGAGCACACACACAAGGACCTGCCTTTGTGTCTGCTCTTTCCTTACCAGTTCTTCCACCTCCAAGCCGTAAACATTTTCTTTTCTAAGTGGAGAGGGAGTAAGTAGCGTGTGTGGGGGGGTGTCTTTAAGCAGAAGATAGGCTCCTGGGCTCAAGGCGTTTGTGAAGTTGTCAGGAACTCCAGTTTTTGTGACCCACCGCCCACCACCCAAGCCCAATTAGAAACCAGAGGACTCCAATGCCAGTCAGCCTTGGAAATCTAATAAGTGTGAGTTCTAAGCTTGTCCCAACAGCAGCCAAGCCCCAGTGTGATGAAAAATGCCAACAACTGCACAGACAGTCAACGTCTTGCTCATTTAAAATGGTCAAGCAGTCATCAATGCAATTGTACAGAGTGCTCAACTGCATCCAGGCTAACTTTGAGTTGTGGTCGTGTTCTTTGGGAGGCTTGGAGGGAAGGTGGGCCGTCTCCTGATTGAGAAAGTTCTGGGAGGAGGAGAGGCCACTGACAACTGGTCCCAGTCAGGCCAATGGAAAAGGCTTTGCTCACCTCTTCCTCTTGGCACCTATTAAAAAAAAAAAACATCCTTCCATAGCCTTCAGAATCAAATGACTCTGCCTTCCAGAGTACATAGAGAATGGAGAGCATATCTACTTGAGCACAGGAACTTCCTGACTCCACAGTCCAGATACCTATCCTTGGGTATGTTCCTACCGCTGTATGTCTCACCCCAAACATAAATAGTTTGCTGTAGGGCTTTCGGCCTCTAGGTGGGGCTTAGAGATCTTCTGGAATTACCACTGATCTCCAGACTACAGAGATAAGTTCCTGTGGAGAAAACGGTTGCTTTGACAGGTGGACTCTATGGCGTCACATCCCGTCCCCAAACCCTAGCCTCCTCAAGTGCAACCCCAAATCTCCAGGAATTTCCCAACCTAGAGTTGGCAACTCTGGCTTGCTGTCTAGATCACTTTGGATCAGTTTTCTGCTGTTTCCCCTGAGGACTAGAAAGAGACTATATGCTATGGGAGTTTATAAGAAAAGAAGCCACCTTGAGCCATAAGAAAAGGGAGGATATGTTAATATGTTAATAAAGTCAATCTGGGCAGAGATAATCGGCTAAAGTGCCCGTTCCAAGGGACACAATATCCTATGACTGTGTATTTATTTATTTATCTATCTATTTATTTAATTAAATTTCTACCCCACCCTCCCCCGGAAGTGGGCTCAGGGCGGGTTACAACCATAAAAGCAACAGATACAAAAACACTGTCAACCCCATTTAAATCTAATACCAATTTAGATACTAAAACATTTAAAACATCATGGCAACCCAGATAATTTCATACACTCAAAGTGCACACTGTGCAAGTACCAGGGGGCAATAATTTGAACAGGTGGGCTGAATCGCCGTCAGGAACATAGGAATGTGGGGTTGCCAAGTCTGGGTTGGAAAACCTGGAGACTTTGGGGGTGAAGCCAGGAGAGGGTGGGGTTTGGGGAGGGGAGGGGCCTCAGCATGGTACATAGAGTCCACTTTTCAAAGCAGCCATTTTCTCCAGGGGAGCTGATCTCTGTCAGATGTAAAAGCCAGAGATCTCCAGGCCCCACCTGGAGGCTGGAAACCCTATAGGAATGCCATATAATGAAATAGAAAATGTTAAGCGGTGTAAAAACTTTGTGAAAAACTTAATAAAAAAAAGATTTAAAAAAAAAAAAAAAAAGATTGCACCGTAAATGTTCATTCAGTGGAACGGTTCGAGCAGGGGAGGCTGATATAATTGGACATCCGCCTCCTCAACCAAAGGCCTGGTGGAACAGCTCCATTTTGCAGGCCCTGCAAAATTGTAATAAATCCCGTGGGGCTCTGATCTCAAGTGGGAGTACGTTCCACTAGGCTGGGGCCGGAGCTGAAAAGGCTCTGGCCCTGGTCAACATTAGGTGGATGTAAGGGATTCTACAATATCATTCATTACTTTTCTCCTTGACATGGGAATAAAATGGAAAAGAACTGTGGCATTTATTATTGCGTTTATTTGTTTAGTACATTTGCATTCTGCTTTTCTCTCCAGTGGGGACCCAAAGCAGCGAAGAGTACACACAGAGGAAAAATACAAGAGAACAAACATGAAGGGGGGGGGGATTCTGATTACCAAGCAGATCTTGCCTTTCCACCCGCTGATCTTGTGCCCAGTTCCGCGCGCCAGCTCTCAGGCCAAGGGACGAAGGACAAGAGCCCTTCAGTTCGTGCCTCTGAGAATGCTCAGGCTGAAATGCCTGTGCACGGAGAGGAGAACAGCCTCAGTGAAATGTTACTCGGTTGCTGCTAACTAACGGGATCGTTCTAGGAAACCAGCTAGAATCTAACAAAGCAAGGAGGGGATAGTTATACTCAGGGGTCATTTCGTAGAAAAAGAGGTGCAGGAGCTCATTAGCATAACTTATGAGCATATTTGCATTATTTTCGTATGCCACACCCCCTGACATCACTGGAAGTGTGTCAGAAGGCAACGCCCACCGCTCAGGCGCCACTGGACTGTTCTGGATTGCTAGCTATTGGGGGGGGCGCACAGATCTGCCCTCACAGAGGAGGGAGAGCTTGTACCTGAAGGCAGGCCGGGGGGGGGGTCTCTGCAATTTACCTGGCTGCTTCTTGCTCCTCGTGGCCCAACTGAGGGCTGCTGGGAGCAGGGGGCGGGGCTTGTTGCATGTGCTCACCCTCTGGACTCTTTACTGCCGGAGCTCCGCTCCTGTGCGCTCCCGCAGGAAATGACCCCTGGTTATACTGATGACTGTATCCTCCTTTTTAAATCTTAAACGGTTTATATTAGATTTTTTTCATTGTTTTTTCTTTTTGTGCACCCCATATTGTGCAGTTGTGAAAAAGATCAGTTTAATTATTTTTTTTTTAAAAAAGTATTAGTGGAACACAACAATTTATTTATTTGTTTATTAGATTTATAGCCCACCCTCCCCGCCAAGGCAAGCTCAGAGCGGCTAACATGGCCACAGGCATTATAAGATAATAAAACAATGTAATGATTTAACAATTTAAAATCAAAGAAACCATTTGAAATACAACTCACATAAGACAGCGGAACTGTCGTAAACATCCACCATAGGGGAAAACAGCCGCTGGTGTCAGGCTTCTTAGGGCTTGAGTTCTTTCCTATGGGCAGAGATGTAAGCCGGCGACCAAGAGTGCATGGTAGGGCATAGTATTCAGTTAGATGGTAAATCATGTAGGTCACAATCACACGCACAATGAGCCACGCCATAGGGGTGAATGCTGGGCGGATTTAAAGGGCGTGATCAGACACGAACATCTGGGAAGCACCCCGCACCCGTCAGCAACCCGTTTTGCTCCGCCGCAGAAGCAGAGTAAAAATACACCAGGGAAAGTCCAGTAGCAAACGGGTTGCTACAGGCCACAGACAGACTTTCCCCTGTCTTGATTGCTCCAGCATGTTCTCATGGCATCAGGCCATCCCAACTCCGTGCCGTTGTTTCCCCACCACCACCACCTTCTCAGTATGCGCATCATTGCAAACTCCATAGGGAGTCCAGTGCTGAGATGCGATTCATCGATTCCCCATTTAAGCATATCAGGAACAAACGGCAAACCCCCCCCCCCGACTCACCCATGGTCAGTGTTCCCTATATGCTGAGTTAGTGTGAGCTAGCTCACAGTTTTTTAGCCTCCAGCTCACACATTTTCATCTTAGCTCAGGGAGGATGGCTCCAGAGCAGACTAATTTATGCAGGAGCCAAATCACTTGCTCACAACTTGAATGCCAGTAGCTCACAAAGTAGAATTTTTGCTCACAAGACTCCATAGCTTAGAGGGAACATTGCCCGTGGTTGTGTCTGATCACGCGGTGGCGGGCTGCCCCTGCAGCTTCAAAGGACTGTGTGGTCATGCAACTTCCCCCCCCCCGTTATCTCGCGCATGTGACTGCCACCTTAGTGTGGCATCTTGAACACTTGTTGAAGAACTCCATCTTACAGGCCATGTGGAATTTTAATAAGTCCCACAGAGCTCTGATATCCTCAGGGAGCTTGTTCCACCAAAGCAGAGCTGCCACTGAAAAGGCTCTAGCCCTGGTTATGGCCAGCCTGGCATCTTTCATGCTGGGGAGAACAAGAAAGTTCTGTGAACCTGACTGCAGTACTCTCTGGGGAACATATGGGGAAAGGCGGTCCCTCTGGTATGCAGGCCCCTGGCCATATAGGGCTTTATAGGTAAGAACCAGCACCTTGAAGTGAACCCTGTATGCTATAGGTAGCCAGTGCAGTGCTTTCAGCGCAGGCTGAATGTGCCTCTAGGAGGGGGACTCAATAACAGCCCGGCTGCTGCATTCTGCATTAGCTGTAGCTTCCAGATTTGGGACAAGGGCAGCCCCATGTAATGAGCATTACAGTAGTCAAGGTGACCATTGCATGGATCACTGTTGTCAAGTCATTGCATTCAAGGAAGGAAACCAACCGCCTAATCAACCAAAGATGGTAAAAGGCAGACTTGGCAGTGGCTGCTACCTGGACCTCCATGGTTAAGGAGGCATCCAAGAGCACTCCCAGACTCCTAACCTCCGATGCTGGCACCAGTGGCACCCATCGAAGGTCAATCCCTAACCCTGGACCACTGCGGCTCAGGAGCAGGACCTCCGTCTGTGTCAGATTAAATTTCGGTCGGCTCAGCCTCAGCCACTCAGCTACGGCTTGTAGCACCAGGTCCAGATCTTCCAGTTTTGAGTCAGACTTGGCAGCCCAACAGCAGATATTGGTGACATCCCAGCCTATGCCGCCTGGCAATCTGGGTAAGGGGGCGCATATAGATGTTGAATAACATCAGAGAGAGTGCAGCCCCTTGAGGCACTCTGCAATCTAGTGGGTGCCTTTGGGATGTCTGCTCCCCTAGCGCCACCCTCTGTCCCCAACCTTGTAGGAAAGAGGACAAGCACTGTAAGGTGGACCCCTGAATCCCAGCATCAGCGAGGGGGTGGATCAGTAACTGGTGGTCGACTGTGTTGAACACTGCCAACAGGTCTATCAACAACAGTACCACTATTCCACCTCAATCCAGATGCCTCCTGAGGTCATCCGTGAGGGCAACCAGTGCCGCCTCTGTCCCATGGCATGGGCAAAAGCCAGACTGGATTGGGTCTAGGGCAGCATTCACTAAGCAAGAAAACTTACAAATGACACAAAGAAAGCAAGTCTGCAGAGATGAGCAGATTCCCCTGGCTCATTCCAGAAGTTTTGCTGCATTTTGCTCTTCCTTAATTCTAGTTTAACGAGGAGAATTTCTAAAATTAATCCCACAATTGGCCACAGGTGACTGTTCCTCAAGATCATCTGCATCTGTCCACCCTTTTGTTACTAACACACATACGGCGCTCTGATAACACACTGCAAAACAAGCAATTTTGCCCACATGTGTGATTGTTTTGGGGGTTTTTTGCAGCAAGCTTAATGCAGTGTGTCAATTCATGGATAATGGAGAGGAGGGGGGAAAGACCAAGATAGTATGAAGAAACCAAAAGCTGTGGCCAATGGACCATGCACAACATCTCTGTACAAAAATTGGAAAGGAAAAGGGAGCCGATGAAAAATTCCTAGTGTATCTGTATTGCTCTTGAAACAGGATCAGGAAATTTGTAACTCCAGCATCCAAGGAAAAATTTGGATAAGGAAAATGGCAGAAATCGCCAGTTGTCTGTTTGCCAGCAAGCTCTGGAAAGTGATGTGCATCTTACTCCACGTGCAACGGTGCTCTCAGTCTGGCTGCTGCTTTCTCTGCTCAGATGCGTTCCTAGTCAGTGGCATACGTGTCCCACATGTGGGAAAAGTTAAAAACCAGGCACACGTCCAGCAAATCCCAAAATCCCCCCCATCCCAAGTGAGATGTAAATAATCAGCAGAATGGGCCGTTGCTCCACCTGACAAGGGGGTGTCTGTCTGGCTAGCAGGATGTGTGGGGAGGATGCAGGAGGAGGACAGCTTAACGGTTGTTTTGCTAGGTTGTAAAAGAAGACTTGACGTGTTCTGAGCTGTATTGCCTGGGGAAACTCGATCCATGTACACCTACCGGTTAACACATAACGTTTCATTATGGGGAAACTCAATCTTCCTTTCCTGAGTGAGTTTCTCATTTAATTAGAAAATGTCAGGGAGCTTTCTGAACTTCCAGCCAAGAGAGCCTTGAGTGGCTATAGATGCACACAAGATTTTGAATGGGTGACTGCAGTGGACCGGCATCTGAAACACAGGCATCATATTCAGAACCCTTCTCAAAGGCCTGGGACTGGTTATTTGGTGTACAAGTGGTGGCAAATACTGAGTTGTTACTGAGTGATGGGTGAAATGGCCCTGTCGACTACAATATTCTTGGGAACAAGGGAGCATGGCATTACCACTTTTGGTGCCTTATCAGGCATCACCACGACGCTTGAGCAGCCACAGGGATCGATGTGCTATGTGTGTCTGTTTGGAAGAGAATGAATCTCTGAATCAGAATCCCGACCTCCTAGAGAATAAAAGCAAAGGGGGATAATGTCAAATAGCATTTCTCCATTCATCAGCTCCGTGGCACATAGATAGCACACCTGGTGCCCCCTCCTCCAAGTAGAAGGTGGTAGGAAAGGACCAGGGGTGCTCAGCTGCTAAATTACAAGTGGTCCCACATCAAGTGTCACTAGCCATTCAGCAGCCAAGTGGACACTGCAATAGAAGCCCTGGCGATTCTGCCGCCTCCCCCTATTAAGCATGCACGGTTGCATCAAAAAGGCATTTCTCAGGGATTCCAGTCCTCACCATGCTCAGACACAGGACCTATTCTGTCTGAATTCTGGTGACTTGTTTTATGTATTTGCAACATCTATGTCCCGCCTTTCTGCTTGATCGAGGCCACAAAGGCATAATAAAAGCATAATTAAAATAGCATCAAAAAGACATCATAAAACCAATTAAAATGGAGCTAAAATATATAAATAAAATAGAGGGCAGCAAATTAAAACATGAGGCAGGAAGGGGGGGTCACTGAGGGAGAGACAGATGAAACAAAAAATGTCTTCACCCACTGGCAGAAGGGGACAGATGACTATCCTTGGGGAGCGAGTTCCATAATTTTGGTGCCACAACTTTGAAGGCCCTGTCTCAAATTGCCATTCTAGTTGCAAACCTGTTTAGGGCTTTAAAGTTCAACATCAGCACCTTGAATTGGTCCTGGAAACAAACTGGGAGCCAGTGATGATGGACCAAGACTGGGTTGATATGGTCCCAATTACCCATGCCAGTTAACATTTTCAGGAGACCTAAACATGCATATTGAATGTGCATAGAGATGTGGGGAATTGCAGGAACAAGACCTACAAATGTTCCAAGAATGGGCATACATCAGTCTGTGCATAAATATTTGTACATAGGTTTGTTTATGCGGTCACATTTCGCAGGGTACCTGAATCAGTATTTCTGTACATATGTATGCATAGTTTGTATACATTTTAGGGACCACAGACAGTCTAGTAAAGTGCTGGAGCTGGAGCCCTGTGTCGTGACACTTTACTACCGTGGTCCCACTCCCCTGCCCAGAACTAGGGTTGCCAGGTCCCCCCCCCCTGGTGAGAGATTGGGGGGGGGGCAAGGGGTTGCCAGATCCAGGTTGGGAAACTCCTGGAGATTTGGGAATGGAATCTGGGGAGGACAGGAACCTCAGTGGGGTACAATGCCACAGAGTCCACCCTCCAAAACATGCTTGTTCTCTAGGAGAACTTATCTCTGTAGTCTGGAGATGACCTGTAACTGCGGGGGATTCTCCAGGTCCCACTTGCAGGCTGGCCTCCTTACCAGCACACATGGCACCTGGTATTTTTGGCCACTGTGTGATAGAGTGTTGGGCTGGATGGTGTTAGCCGAATTGCTCCAAAAAGGAAACAATTGGTACAGTTTTTAACTTCGGGAACAACCGTCTTTGTTTACGGAGGATGGCACTGATTCTGAGGTCCCCAATAAGAGACTGAGGCAGACTTCTTAATAATAATAATTGTTTACTAGCACACTTCACACAGTAAGCACACAACAACCACAACACACAAGAACTAGGAAATACAGAGAGAATAATTAAGCACAGTTGCAATTTGCAGGTAACGTTGGTTGATGCTTTGGGGTATAATTACCTGGCTGCTTCTGCGTGGCTCCAAACTTCAAGCGAAGGGGTAAGGATGGGGAGAAAATGGAAAAGAATAGCGAATGGACTCAGACCAGCTAAGACCACGTGCTAAGAAGTTCTAGCTGTGCACTGCTTAGAACAAAGAGAGGGATGGGAAGGATTTGGGATAGAAAGCTGGATTGAAGGGTAAAGCAGGTTAAATAGAGGACGTAGTTTGAGAGCGCTGGGGGGTTTCAGGTAGAATGCTCAAGAGAGCGAACTGGAGGTGCGTTCCTGATTATATCAAACAGGGTCAGGGGAGGAGCTGGGGCCAGGAGACCTCCCCTGTGACGAGGTGTTCTGTCATAGCCAAGAGGTCTGGGATTGGCTATTGTAATTCTCTGGGAGGGCTTGGAAACTGGAGGGCAATTTGAGATCTAGTGACTAACTCAATCAAGACACCTGGGCTAGGGGTATTCGCATGTAGATGTATGACTCATCGCCATGAGGCCAGGTTGAATAGAGAGTCTTTGTGAGGACGTGCTGTCCGTTGGTGCGAGGGGGAGGGGGGTTTCAGGTATGTGACCAGGTGGCTGGTTTGAAATGGAGTCTGCTGCTTTTGTGTGACCATGTGCTTGGAACAAAATGGAGTCTGCTGCTTGCTGTGGCCGTGTGCTTAGAACAACATTGCGTTTGCCGGACATGGGAACACCTCAGGAATAGCAACCATAAGAGGAAACAGTGTCTCTGGTATGTATCCTATTGGGAGCTCACAGCATGTCAGTTTCTGGCACAGTCTGTCATTGGCACACTTCATCAGGTACAGCGATGGCACACTTCATCAGGTACAGTAACTCAGTTCATAAAAACACCATGGCAGGCGTGCAGGCTTACAATGGGCCATTGGCCTGACCCAACATTGGTTTCATAAGGCCCAACCATAGACCATCTGAAAAAAGAGTGTCTTAAGGGGATCTCACACCAAAACAAACAAACGAATGATGTGGGCCCAGTCTATGAAGATGTGAGGACTGGGAAGAGGTGAGATCTGGCATTGCTGGCAAGCTTATTAGTAGAGAAACAGGACTGTCCCAGGGAAGGAGATGGGTATGTGGAATAAACTCTTTCACAGCATATGGATGTGAGTAGTCTATGTTACAACCTGACAAAGAGAGTTGTGTTTCTCGAAAGCTTATGCTACAATAAAGTTTGTTAGTCTTAAAGGTGCTACTGGGCTTTTTACTATGGTACAACCTGAGATCCTGGTGGAAAAGGAGGCTGTACATTTTTAAAGAATTCTACCTGCATAGCTGATTTTCTCTGAAGATCTTTTCTTTTTCCTCTCATACTGTGTTTCCCAACATGATTTTTCAAGAAAAGTGTTCTAGTCTGGGTATTTGGTACATTGCAAGAGTCTCCCCATCACTGGTTTGTTTTTGTTTTTTTATCATATCTTTCCTTCAAGGTGTTTGGAGCAGCATATCTATTTCTCCCCTCCTCCATTATAGCCTCACAACAACAATCCTGTGAAGCAGATTAAGCAGAGAGACAGAGAGGACATGATGGTCCTCCGGTCACCTGATGTGCTTCAATTGGATGTTGTAAACATTAAATCATTCTCTCACTAAAGGATAAATTAATCCAAATTTCACTTTTATTTCTGGCTAAGTATTTCCCTCCTTTATCTCAAAGAAATGGACAGCCGAGGAGCTGAAATCCCATCAACTTTTGTTACTGGAGAAGGCACATTCCTGATTTCACAGCATCTGACAGAACTAGGCCAAGCGACCATCTAGCTAGGGAGGGAGGGAGAGACTTCTAGGAACCACTTTTGTGATCTCATGAGTGCTGGAAACAAAGATTGTTTTTGCTCCTGTAAATTTAAATATGCTAGTACCAAGGACAGAGGAATTCCGTCTGGAAAAGGAATACTAGCAAAGTAACCCACAGGTTTTTGTGTGTGTGTGTGTTTTCCCAAAAAAGCAAGTGAAATTTCCTCAAGGAGCCAGGTTGCCATAGAAGGGAACCATTTAATGACGCTCAGAGTTGCTTTTTGTCCTTGTTTGGGTATTCAGGGAAGGCCACCCTCAAAATCTCTCTTGCAGAGGTGGATTAAACATATAACTAAGAGGAAGTTCAACTGGAGAGCCAGTTTGGTGTGGTGGTTAAATGTGGCAGACTCTAATCTGGAGAACTGGGTATGATTCCCCATTCCTCCACATGCAGCTACTGGTGTGACCTTGGGTAAGTCACAAGTTCTCTGAGAGCTGTTCTCTCAAGAGCAGTTCTCTCAGAGCTCTCTCAGCCCCACCTACCTCACAGGGTGTCTGTTGTGGGGAGGGGGAGGGAAAGGAGTTTGTAAGCCGCTCTGAGGCTCCTTCGGGTAGTGAAGGGAGGGGTATAAATCCAATCTCTTCTCTTCTTCAAAAGCCCTTGACAGCTGAAACTCGAAAATCCCACTCTATGGCTGGTGCAGAGGCTTTACATTGGCAAGGACTTTTAGTTCAATGCACAAGTGTGTTAATTGTGCATTCTGGAGCTGCAGCTAAGCCCAGCATAAGAATTAAGCTAAGTGACCCAACTCTGGAGGGAAGTTCAAAATCAGTGAGAGAGGAATGCTTCTGGCAGGGCATGGGATCAACCTGTGAAGCGGGTGGGCAAGGCTTGCGACGGGTGTGGCAATGCAGGTCTGCAGGCAGGGGGGTGCCTTTTTAATGCTGTCTTGTTAAAATGTAAACCAGAATGGAAGGGGTAACGGTCCTAATAGCTCAGACGAGACCAATCTTGCCCTGACCTGGAAGGCACAGGCTAGCCCAATCTCATCTGATCTCAGGAACTAAGCAGGGTCAGCCCCAGTTAGTACTTGAATGGGGGCTCACGGAGGAAGTCCAGGGTTGCTACGCAGAAGCAGGCAATGGTAAACCACCCCTGTCCATCTCTTGTCTTGGAAACTCTATGGGGTTGCCATAAATCAGCTATGTCTTGACATCACTTTGCACAGAAAGAGCCCAGTCTTATCAGCTCTTGATCAGCTCTTGACAAGTCCTTGGTCAGTACTTGGAGGCAGGGTTGACCATGGTGACTCCTTGGATGGGAGACCACCGAGGAAGACTGGGGTTGTTATGCAGAGGAAGACAATGGCAAACCACTCCTGCTCACCTCTTGCCTCAAAACCCCCATGAGGTGGAACTTCATGGGGTTGCCAGGAATCGGCTGTGACTTGGCAGTGCTCTTTGCCATTTCTTTCTGAGGAACTTTCTGGTTTTCTTTTAAAAATGTATCCTCCACCTGCAGTCTGCTGTCGTCAATCCCTGAAGATTTTAGGCGCAAAAACTGAACTTGCCTTCCTTGCAAGGCCCATTTCATCTTGAGTTAAGCACTCCACATGCTCATATTGCACATTTTGTTTGCATCAAAATGAGCATTATCTCAAGTCAACTTGCAGCTGTTTAGTAGTGACCCATAACTGGTCTTGGTGCATGCTCAGATCATGTTGGGCTGATGGGAATGGTAGTTTCCTCAGTCTTTGGATTCAGTTCAGAAGACTATGAAAAGTACCGTTCCCATCAACCCTGGCAGGAAGTCATGCTGGGAGAAACTGGGAGAATATTTTACAGGAAAGGTAAGTCAGTCATGACTTGCCCTCTCTTTAAGTGGTTATCCTCTGGAGTAGGTTATCTTCTGACCATTAAAAAGGCTTGAGATTTGGGAAGAGGGTCAGGCAGCTGGGTAGGGCGGGCTCCTGAATTCTTAGAGAATTTTCATCAACTAATTCTAGAACTGGGACATACATAGTTTACCAAGGCTTCCAGTTCTTTTGTTTAATTCTGCCTATATATGCTATCAATGTACACTGGAAAACAAAACAGCAATCTTGATGTAACTATACTTATAATTGCATTAGAATTTTTCCTATGTATAATGTTTTATTGAACGCACACATGAACCTCTGCACATTGGTAAATACCACAAACACACACACACACACATACCTTGATAAAACAGTACACATAATGTCTTCAAGACTACTTTTTCCCACTGTTTCTTGGACGAAGAAGAAATTGGATTTATACAATGCCCTTCACCACCCGAAGGAGTTTCAGAGTGATGTACAATCTTCTTTCCCTTTCCCTCCCCACAAAAGACACCCTCGGAGGTAGGTGGGGCTGAGAAAGCTCTTTAAAGATCTGCTCAGGAGAGAACAGCTCTGAAATAACTTGTGACTGACCCAAAGTCACACCAGCAGCTGCCAGTGGAGGAGTGAGGAATCAAACCTGGTTCTCCCAGATTAGAGTCCACACTCCTAACCACTACACCAAACTGGCTCTTTGTATGCATGTGCTCACTGGTAATGTAGAGATGCACTGAAAGCTGTAACAAATTGCACAAGGATAGTGCTTGGATATTTAGAGTTTTGACTCAGTGACACAGGATACTGGGAGTTCTGTGAGCATAGCACCTAGCACTTTGGGGGTCTAATTCTGTAAGTTTCCTTCCTACACTCCTGTTGTACTGCTGTTAGGTCCACTATGCCAAACAAACATACAGGCCCTAGATCTCTACTGTTTCACCTCCGGAAGATTTGACAAGACAAAAAGTTGCTGTACAAGTTCAGATTCTTATGCATAACAATAATGATTTAATATATGTTCTTTTGTTTCAATAGCTGAACATCCGGAGACCGAAGTCCCAGCACGAGACAAACTTGCTCGAGATTTTAACTGTCCGTTTCGACCAAAGTCTTTGTCACATCTCCTATCAAAGATACAAAGTTCAATGACTAAGGGATAACAGTTCCAGAGCAACAATAACACCCTTTTCCAATAAAAATGTTATTTACATACAGTTTGTAGTAATTTCTTCTGTTCACAAAGTCCAACAATAAGAATATCAATTCTATAAATACAAAATATCATAACATCTATAATTATAAAAATTCAAACTATCAGAATATCAATAATACATTGGTGGCTATAACATAGCTAAATCAATCATTTGTTGTCAATAAAAAAGTTTTATAGTTCTTACCATGAGTGGCTATATATAGCTCTTAACTGATACTAAGTCTTTCCGGATAACAAATCTTAATCTTGTTCACACAGGTGGCTATTTAAATACACTCCATCATCACGTGGTTCTTTATTCAAGACAAATCCATAGCTGCATTAAGACCTGTGGGCTGTTCAGACCTCAACCTGAACGTCCACCAAGCTTCCCTTTGTAAAAGTATTTTTTTCAGATCCATACTGTTAAATGGTTTATTTTTCACTACTTCCAGTATTAAGCACCGGGCATCATAAATGTGGCAGGTGTGCTGCGTGTTCATTGATGATTGAGACAAATAGTTTGGATTTTCCTGAGTTAAATTTTAAAAAACCTATCACTCATTTTTCTTCATGTTACACAAAGTCTGTCGTGTATCTAATTATCTGTGCATGTCAGAAAAAATATGTCGGACAAACTTCTAGATCATTAAGAACTCGGATTTTAGAACATAAATCTAAAATTAAACATCAGCACCTTACAGCCCCGTTGGTCCAGCATTTTTCGGAAGTTAATCATAGCCCTAGTGATTTTAAGTGCTTAATACTGGAAGTAGTGAAAAATAAACCATTTAACAGTATGGATCTGAAAAAAATAAGATTAAGATTTGTTATGTAAGCTATGTTATAGCCACCAATGTATTATTGATATTCTGATAGTTTGAATTTTTATAATTATAGATGTTATGATATTTTGTATTTATAGAATTGATATTCTTATTGTTGGACTTTGTGAACAGAAGAAATGACTACAAACTGTATGTAAATAACATTTTTATTGAAAAAGGGTGTTATTGTTGCTCTGGAACTGTTATCCCTTAGTCATCAAACTTTGTATCTTTGATAGGAGATATGACAAAGACTTTGGTCGAAACGGACAGTTAAAATCTCGAGCAAGTTCGTCTCGTGCTGGGACTTCGGTCTCCGGATGTTCAGCTATTGAAACAAAAGAACATATATTAAATCATTATTGTTATGCATAAGAATCTGAACTTGTACAGCAACTTTTTGTCTTGTCAAATTCTCTAGAGCTGCTGGGTCCTTGTTGATTTTTCACCTCCGGAAGATGGCATGAGGGAAGTCTGCAAAGCCAAATCAGAATCATGCCTCTGCCATCACCTGATTTTTAGAGTGGAGAAAAATACTGGGATCTCCATTCATGGTTCATAAACCTGAGCCTTCACTGAAGAGCCAGTGTGCTGCAGTGATGACAGTGTTGCACTAGGATCCAGGTAACACAGGTTCAAATCTACCCTCTGCCATTAAAGTTTGCTAAGGCAACTTTGGGCCACTCTCAGTCTAATTTACAGGCTTATTGTGAGGATAAAATGGAGGAGGGGGAAACCATGTATGCTGCTCTCCCCTCCTTTAAGGAAGCGCAGAACAAAACAGAGAGAGAGAATTAAACAAGAGCGATGGGTGGCTTCAAATTTACCTCAGCAGGTTCTTGAGAGGCTAGAGAGCGGAGTGTCATGTATACTGCCTCAGCTTACTGGAGGAAGGGTGGGAAGGGGAGATAGGAATGAAGAAACAATAAGAGAATTAGTGGCGAAACATCAGCTTCTCCAGAGGATTATCTATGGTGGTGTGTTTTTGAAACGAAATGCTGCCAGTCCTGGAAGCGAAACAGCAGCCTTATGTTTAAGAATCACATTCGTTGCTCTGATTGATTCAGGGGGTGGGGGGCAGAAGGAGAATTACAAGGCCTGTAAATATAAGCTGAGCCTCTAAAGGACTTCGCATAATTCATTGCAAAGTCACTGGGGGGGGGGGAAAGGAGCTCCTGCCTGAGTGTAACTTGGCAAAAGAACTTTCCAAAAACAAGTTTAGAAAGCTGTAGATTTTTGCCAGCTGGGCATATTCTTGTCTAAAGGAGAGGAAGGGAAAGGGGCTGGTGGGAAATGAAGAGTTCACATAGACTTGAGGTATGAGGAGAGCTTCTCTGAAGCGGTAACACATTTCATTTGTAGTGGAAAGCAGATAGTTCAATGCATAGGCCATTGGCACATTCCATTGGCTTGCTGTCTCTTGCTTTTTGGGGGGTATGAACACAGATAGAACTGCCTTATACTGAATCAGACCATTGGTCCATGATTGTCTACACAGATTGGCAGCAGATGTCTGGAGTCTTAGACAGAGGTCTTTCACATCACATACTGCCTGTTCCTTTTCATTGGAGATGCCAGGGACTGAACCTGGGACTTTCTACATGCAAAGCAGAGATGCTCCCACTTAGCCACAGCTGTTCCCATTTCTCTTTTGGCAGGGTCAGAGTTTCTGTTTTTCCTGTCCTCATACTACAAGGATTGTGCTTCCTTTCCCCAAAAAAACAGACTTAGGCAAGGAAGTCTGTCGTGCACTTCTCACTTGTCAAGACCAGATAGTGGCAGTCTCAAAGCAAGAACTGGAAACTAGGATGAACTGTCCTTTCAGGATTATCTCACCATCTTTATAAACCAGGGGACCTCTTGGTCCCCCGGGAAATTTGTTAGCCGTCTGCTATCCTACACATTTCCCTA